>NC_060277.1:50904866-51072034 GCF_021613505.1 Equus quagga
CTGCCCTCTCCCCCACCCCAATGCTGCCCTCTCCCCCACCCCAATGCTTCCCTCTCTCCCACCCCAATCCTGCCCACTCCCCTACCTCATTTGCTTCCAGGGCTTGTGCAGCTTAGCTGCATTCAGCAGTGAGTTCTGAATTTTCATGGTGTGTGGGGATGTACTTGAGACAGTCTCTTCTCCAGTCATCTGGATTGTTTTGAGGACAAATCTGAAATATAAACCTTTTAAAAACATAAACTTTGTTCTGCTTTGTTCCTTGTATTACAAGAATAATTTATTACTATTTGACAGCATTCCTCCCTGAGTTATAAACAAATAGCTATAAGGTTAATTATTTATTAAAGCACCCTAGGCAGGGAAAATCCATCTACCAGAGAACTGTTTGCATTTTTGGAACTTAGAGAACTGTCTTATATTTTTCTTTTTCTTGACATTCATCTCTTCCCCAGATATATATTCACAATTAGGCACAATTTTTAGAGTCCACAGGTACTTTGCATGCATTATCTCATTTAATCCAGTAGAATAGACAATCTTATCTCAGGAGGAAATATTACAGAGAAGTTACCAGCTGGTCATGAACCTTGCTGACCCAGAACTGGGAAGGAAGTTCAGGAACAGTACAAAGAGGCTGAGATGAGGCCTTGGTCACTGTCAGTGCTGGATTCCTCCTGGTGCAAGTCTCAATGGGGCAGAGGGGCAATGGCTGTGATTGGGGCTGGGGAATTAAAAAAGACTCTTGGCATAAACCAAGACTGGAAAAGATGTAACAGAAATCAGCATACTACAACGCGCTTAGTCACAGGAGAGGAGAATGAGGTGGATATGCGTATGTGAGGTAATACTTTCAATGTTTGCATTGAAAGTCTAAGGGGTGAGCTAATTTACTATGTCTTAGCAAATAAAGGATATTTGATGCATGAATTGTGTTGTTTGTTCTCTGTGTCTATAGACAAGCAAACTAGGGAAGTGACTTTAAATTTAAATTTTGTCTAGACACAAGGAAAGTCTTCTGAACATCAAAGTGATGAGGTTACTCACTCATTTACTCATTTAGTCCGTCAGCAATATTTATGAGCACCCAGTATGTGCCAGAAAGTGTTCTAAGAACGGGGATGCGGAAGTGAACACAGCTGTCAAGTTTCCTGAGGGTCTTGGGGCTGACATTTGTGAGTGTAAGCAACAAAAAGATTCACAACTAAATGAGCAATAATCAGAGAGTAATAAGAACTATGCAGAAGAATAACATCAGGTAATGTCACAGACAATGACACGCGGCTACTATCAATTGGCTGCTTGAGAAAGGCCTCTCTGGAAATGGCATTTGCTCCAAGATCTGAATGACAAGAAGATAGCCAGGCAAAAATGGGGGTAGGAGTATGGGGTGAGGGCCTTCAGTGCAGGGACCCTACATAGAACAAGCTTGTTGAGTTTGGGAAACCTGGGGTTGGGACGCTGGTGAAGGGTGAGGGTGCGGTGGTAGGGGATGAGTCACAAGGGAGGAAACAGCCAGCTCCTGTAGGACTTGGAGAGCCAGGGCAAGTGGTCTGGATTTCGTTCCAAGTGCCATGGGAAACCTCTGGAGGCTTTTAGGCAGGACACTGAAAGGTTGTAGCTTGCTCAGTCTCCTTGTCTATAAGATAATCAGTATATATTCTATCTTGTATTCTATACTCATATAACAACATATCACATATTAAATGCTCAATAAATATAATATATATTTATTCATGATAATGATCATTTTTTTCTTAATAGTAACATACCATAGAAGCTGTAAAGCTGATATCTTCAAGATTTAGAGAATAGTGAAAATGCCAACTACTGTTTATTGAGTACTACGGTATGTTTCTATTAAGTGATTTAATCTGCACTCTAACTTCCTGCAGAGGAGTCTAACTTGCTCCAGTTTATGCAGCTAATAAGCACAGAGCCAGAATTTCAATTTCACTGTCAGTCTTTCTGACCCTGAAGTCAATGCTCTTTCCTTTGCCGTTCTGCCACATGGAGAATGTGTGCCCTGCTTTATCTTAATGGCCTGTGGTGGTAGCAGATGATCCCTTCTCAAAGGCCTTCTGGCTTTTATTGAGCCTGGATTTTATGAGCAATTTGGCAGATAAACCATAAATCACAAAACAGTCTGCAGTAATTTGTTCTGGGCATTACCATACTTGACTAAATGATCCTGTAAAGTAATATTTATAGTTCAAGAAGTCTGTCCTCTATGTCTCTCCATTTTATATGTAAGCATTGAAAGGAAAACTTTCAAAGAGATAGCAATTGACTTATGAGAAAGTAGTTCTAAAGGCAGTGTTTAAATTCAAGATGTTTATTATAGTTGTTATTATTAGATGGATTACTGGGGGATGACTGCAGTAATAAAAAGAACATTTGTCCAGCTACCTAAACTGGTACATTCTGTACAAAAGAGAACTTTCCTAAGGCATAGTACATGGAAGAAGATTGAAGGAAGGGCTTTGTAGTGGGAAATTGAAACAAGCCTGGGACAGGGAGGCCGTGTGCTTAGGCTTCGTCGACTGGAGAAACCCACAGAGACAACGATGGCCCTGCGCGGTCACTGGTGGTGCAGGTGACATGAGCTTCGTCTGCTACTAAGAGCTCACTTGCGCTTTTCTGTCCACCATAGCCTCTTTGTGGATCTGTGAGAGCCCTTGATGCTCCTGGGCTTTGCTTTGTTGGTATTTGAAAGATTATCAAGATTCTGTTGTCTTTAGAGATGGAGAAACACTGACAAATGAAGCATAAGGCAGACGTCTGTAGTTAATATGGAAAAAAATAAAAAGCTTGCCCTCATCTCCCTCTGCTCTTCTATCATTAAATCAGTTATAAAACTGCTTTACTACAAATATTGCTATTTCTTCTATTTGAATTCTAAATATCTTTCCAATGAAATAATTGACATTAGTTAACATGACTATTTCTAGTAAAGCTTATTCCAAAATTCTGAAGCCTTTTAATCATCCAGCAGGTGTAACGCATAATGTAAAAATTTAGCCTATATGAACAAATGTGTCTCTCCTTTCCTATTCTTATCCATCTTACTTTCTTCCCATGAGATTAGAATTAGGGGTTTGGATTTAGAAGATTTAAGTGGTTTAGGTGTTTTTGAATGCTTTCTGTATACCAAACACTATTCTAAGTTATTCAGTAAACAACAAGAAAGAAAGATCCTTGCCTTTGTGTGGTGGAGGCCGACTCTAGCACAGTGTTAGGCAATAAACTATAAATATGAGAAATATCTAAAGCATATAGTCTACTAGAAAACAATGGTGGCTACTGGAAAAAGAAAAAGGAAAGCAAGGACTTGAAGGAGGTGAACATCAACTGTTTGGATGATTAGATAGACACCTTTTTGTTCAAAATGATTATACACTAGCATTCAAGACACAGAGGAAAAGTTACCTTTGTCTACGCCATGGAAAATGGATGAATTCATATGACTACTTGTGCAGAATTTTTTAAAGCTGACTTTACAGGAGGTTGTTTTCCCCTTGGTTAACCGAGTGCCTGAATTAAATTACTTATCATAATCAGACGTCACAGGATGGGGCACCATCTCCTCCATTACTTATGAGCATGTTATATTGACATGCCCCCTTTTGTTCTGAGCAGCCTGCATTAACTCTGATTAAAACAAGCAGTTACTAAACACAAATTCCCCCATACTTTGATGAGAGAAACTGGAACCTAGATTCATGTCACTTTAGAGCAGAATGAGTCTTGGAGACTGTTTAATCACACCCATTGTGTCATAGCCACTTATTCTGGCTCCAGTCCGGTGTTCCATCTGACCACTGGGGTGGATCTGACACTTCTGACCTGTAAAAACAGTGACAGAATTCCACAGGGAGAGCTCTAACGTGCCTGGAAGACATGCCTTAAAGAGCTGTTGGGGTCTTTAGTGGGCAAGGCACTCGGAAAAAAACTGCAGGGAAGCCTAACATCTTATTTTCCAACAGCTTCTTGAAAGAATGAGAATAATTTACCCACTCCCTAGAGAGTGAACCTGGGCGAAACTGTTCAACATTTTGAGAGTTCCAAAGAGATCTAGCAAGGCAATAAATGAGCCTGTACCTCTTATTAAAGCTCTCAGATTGAGGTCACTCACTGTCAAAACCTTTTCTCTCTGAGAGACTTTCCCAGAAGACTAGACCCTTGCTCCACAAAACGTGATGCTCGGAGCAGCAACAGCGGCGTCACTTGAGTGCTTGTTGAAGTACAGGATCTTGGGCCCACCCAGATCCACTGAACAGTAATCTTTATTTTAGCAAGATCCCCAGGTGATTCAGGTGGAGAGTAAGACTGAGACCTGCTGGACTAGAAGATGTCTACCAGAAGCTCTCCTGACCAGAGCAGCCTCCTGTGAATTTGAATAATGCCTGTCAGCAGCCAGCCCCATCTGTGTTCTGTCAGGACTTAACTAATTCTGTGGTAATACATATTAGACCAGTTTGACTAATTGCTGTGTCTAGTGCTCAATTTTGGTGGGGCCCTTGGACTGGTTCGTGAATGTGTTTCCCTTCCAAGGAGGAGTGGATGAGGATTCGATGGGGCACTGTGGATAGACATCTTGCACTGTGGCCAAACCCTCCTCTCTGTCTCTCCCCTGTGGAAACCTTATTGTTTCAATCTTGTTTCTTCCTCTACTAGAGCACCTGACTCTTCTTAAGACAGCATTCAACGATTCAGCTTGTCACACATTTGTTTAACGTAATTGAGAAGATTAGGAGATATTGTATGCTGGAGGGACTTTGGTTTGGGGACAAAAAAAATTGGGAAAATTCTCCTGTTCACTCCAATACATTAATTATTTTTACTTTTGTCTTCTGTTCCTCTCTGACCTGTATTGACTTTGATTTCCTAGCCATTCCTATGACTGCCTTTTGGAGACCCCAATCTAGACCTTGCTCACCTTATTATTAATACTGTGGCCTCACGCAGAGCAACCCTGTCTGCTCCACATTGCCTGAGCTCACTTGCCAGGTGTTATTCTTCCTGCCTTAGGCTAGGTGATGGGCCTCAGACCCTCACCACACAGGGTTCCATTCTTTGTTTCATTTGCTAGACAACAGTCCTATGAGGCAAGCATCACTATTATCTCCATTTTTACTGACTAGGAAACCAAAGACGAAATTAGAGGGTTTCCTCATGGTGACACACTTGAAACTTACTGCTGAGGTAGATGCATCCTGATGATGGATAACTTGAGCAAAAATTCAGTTTGACTTAATTTTGGATTTTTAAAATATGTCATTTTAGACAGATCATTTTGAGAAATCATGGCTAACATTATAGAACCCAAACTTTGTGCCATTGTTGTTCTAATGCTTTATATCTATTAACTCATTCTGCACAATAATCTTAGAGAATCACTATTATATGACCATTGTACAAATAGGCATATATTGCTTATTAAATATATTTTTAAAAATGTAGAAAGTAGTTAAGTAGACACACACGTGAGTGTTTTCAATTATTTGTAAAGTCCTAAAGGAGGCGAAAGTTTTGTAAAGGGCAGGAAGCTCCATTTTAGAAGGCTCAGATGTGGGGCCGCCCAGTGGTGCACTGGTTAAGTGCTCATGTTCCCCTTCTGGGTGGCCCGGGGTTCGCTGGTTGGGTGCCCGGGTGCAGACATGGTACCGCTTGGCACGCCATGCTGTGGTAGGCGTCCCGCATATAAAGTAGAGGAAGATGGGCACGGATGTTAGCTCAGGGCCAGGCTTCCGCAGCAAAAAAGAGGAGGACTGGCAGTAGTTAGCTCAGGGCTAATCTTCCTCAAAAAAAAAAAAAGACCAAAACATTAGAAGGCTCAGATGCAATAATGCCTTGTTTGCACAGAGCTTTTCTCCAAAAAGATCAGTAGTTTGCTTCATATCCCTGCCCACCTTCTGACCTAAGGCCTTTTTTGTTAATAAGGAAAAGATTAAAGGAGTCAAGAGAAAAGAAAAGATGCATTCCTCTATGTAAATGATCAAATGAAGCAGAGATTGCTGCTGAATACACAGCTAAACATCTTAGCCATCAAATGTGAACCAGCCTGAGATTAGGAGGGTTTAACACTCTCAGGCAAATCTGTGAGAGGTGGATCAAGGTCCACTCTGCATCAGAGCTCATTGTATCTGGATGTTTAATGAGCAGAGGATATGTCTTCCTGAAATAGATAAAAACACCCTTGAAATGTAACTTGACATTTTCTTACCTCTCCAGGACTCAGCCTTTATATGTGATTGTGTGCTTCATACTCATGTGCCAGGAAGAGGCAAACAGTCCGACAGCAACAGGAAGGTTCTAGGGCTCTGTGGGATGGGCTGATGCCTTGAGCTACAGTGATATCACCAAATGTGACGTGTCAGCTCATCCCATCCACTTAGATATGCACAGGAGAGTGCCTCAGGAAAATGCACGGGAGTCCAGTGTGCTGCTTCAGGTCTTGTACTTACTGAATCACATTTAGTTGCCTGATAACTAAGCCAAGGAAGAAAATTCTTAGTGTGTTCCCCAACGTAGAAGGAAAGTCATCTTGGAAACCCCCCGGGGAATCAGTAACCAGGCAGAACCCCCAATCCTGCTGATGTTACTGTAGCATCAGTGGACAGACGCATTGTAGGGACCCAGGGAATATCCTGCCAAGGAAACCCTCCCCTATTTTGCCTCGAGGGTACTATTCTTGTTCAGCGCTTGGGAGTGGAGGAAGGGATTGTTGCAGGTCATCTGAGGATGACTCCAGAGCCACTCTGAGCTCCAGGCTATGCTACTGAGAGACTTACGTCAGTTCTGATACAAGTCCTCAGAGGTGTTTGTGTCTGGTGGAGCACAGTGCAGCTCTGAGTTTCAGTGTCTTCTCTGAAGCTGAATGGAGGATGAGAGGAAAGAGAGGGAGTAGGGAAGGAGCATGTGAACTCATGGGCCAGCCCTCCTTGGTATCCCATCCTTTGGGGTCCTCTGGTTATGCTGATCCTCTCCAGGGCTTGCACTCTGGGATGCCAGTCACCCAAATAGGTCTTCAGATGAGGACCCTAGGACATGCTCAGTAATAGCAAAGCTGTTTGAGACAAAGCATTGGCAGCAAGAGGGCTTTGGCCCTCATTTATTGGAGTAAAAATGACAACCTGTTACTATGGTGTACGTATCTATAGAACACTCTGATTTTAAAGAAATCAAGAGTGAGAGCTGAGCTATGGACACTTTAACCATAAGAGGTACCAACTGAAACATTTCTAGTCATTCCTAATATACTTTTACTTTTTGTTGGTCATATTACTCCTGTTCTGAATCCTTACAAATGAGATAAAACAATCAAAAATTCTTTATTTAACACTCTAAAATTTCTCCATGTTAGCCTCCATGGAAGGCAAGTACAAAGTTCTTGTTCTTAGGGTCTTGATGGGAATACAGGATATATACATATACAGACATGCTTAATGACGGGGATATATTCTGAGAAATGTGTCATTAAGTGCTTTCATCATTGTACAAACATCATAGAGTGTACTTACACAAACCTAGATAGCATAGCTTACTACACACCTAGGCTACATGGTATAGTCTTTTGCTCCTAGGATGCAAACCTGTACAGCATGTTACTGTACTAAATACTGTAGGCACTTGTAACACAATGGTAAGTATTTGTGTACCTAAACATAGAAAAGGTACAGTAAAAATATTATAAAAGGTAACAAATGGTACACATATATAAGGCACTTACCGTGAATAGAGCTTGCAGGACTGGAAGTTATTCTGGGTAAGTCAGTGAGTGAACGTGAAGCCGTAGGGCATTACTGGGCACTACTGTAGACTTTATAAACACTGGACACTTAGGCTACACTAAATTTATAAAAAAAAAATCTTCTTTCTTCAATAATAAATTAACCTTAGCTTACTGTAACTTTTTACTTTATAAACTTTTAAACTTTTCTAACTTTTTGAACCTTTATAATAACGCTTAGCTTAAAACACAAACACATTGTACAGCTGTACAAAAATATTTTTTCTTTATATCTTTTTTCTATAAACTTTTTTCTATTTTAAAAAATTTTTATTTTGTTTTTACTGTAAACTTTTTTGTTAAAAACTAAGACACAAACATACACATTAGCCTAGGCCTACATAGAGTCAGGATCATCAATATTGCTGTCTTCCAACTCCACATCTTGTCCCTCTGGAAGGTCTTCAGGCACAAAATCCTGCATAGACCTGTCATCCCCTGTGATAACAATGCTTCCTTCTGGAATACCTCCTGAAGGACCTGCCTAAGGCTCTGCTTGAGGAAGTGTCACTCTTTTGAGAAATATGTCCATGGTTGTTTGCTTGGTTTGTTTCTTTTCTTCATCATAGATTTGCTTGTAAGTAAATAATGCATCATCAACATTCCTCTCTATTAATGAAAATCTTTCACTATTGGGGTCCATGTTTTCAAACTTTTTAAGGAGCTTGTTGAGGTCTGCAAAAGCTTCTGCCAAACACTTAACTGCGAATTTACTTGGCAGTTCTTCTTCTTTTTCTTCTCCTGCAGTTTCCTTTTCTCTTGACTGTTCTTTAGTTATGCATTCCTGTTCCAGTTCCAATGACTCCTCATTAGTCACTTCCTCAGGAACCACCTCTAGTTGCTCCTCAGTGTCGTCCTCATCCACACCCAGGTTAAAGTTGTTTGTCATCTCAACCACAGCCTTGATTTTTGCAGCCTCTTCATCTTTGGCAAATTCTTTGAAGTCATGGCTGAATCTCGAGTGTCTTCTTCCAGGTGCCATTCATACACTCCTTGGTAACATCTCCCCAAGTCCAAGCAAGCTTCTTGATGCAGTCGTAAATGTTGTAAACCTTCCAGAATTGCATCATTGTCTTCCTCAGTTGCGCCCATGGCCTGTGCAAAGGTCCTACCTTGGCAAAGGTAGTGGGTCTTAATAGCTGCTATAACTCTTGATCCATTAGTTGTATCAAAGAGGTAGTGTTTGGAGTGAGAAACACTGCTTTGATATTGAAATGAAGAGAACCAATAACAGGGGGAACATTATCAACAATAAGCAAAATCTTGAAAGAAAGGTATGTTATTCTCCAAACAGTACTTCTCCGTTTTGCTGGCGTAGCTATTCAGGAGGACATCTTAAAAGAGGAGCTAGGTCATCCATGACTTCTTATTGCTACTGTAGTACACTAGCAATGTGTGCTTACTGATATACTTGAAGGCCCTGGGGTTCTACTTTGCCCGATCACAAAGGGTTCCGATTTGCAGCCTGCAACATTGTCTCCAAGCAAGACTGTTATCCTGTTTTTAAAAGCCTTGAAGCCTGGCATTGACTTGGACTCCTTATGGATGAAAGTCCTTCCCGGCATTCATCTCTAGATTAGGGAGGTTTCACCTATGTTGAATATTTGCGCTGGCAAGGAATTTTCCTCCACAAGAGTTTCCAAAAATTCTTCAGCTGCCTTCCTATCAGTACTAGCAAACTCACCACTCACTTTCACATTATGTAATAAATAATTATTCTTGAATTGTTTAAACTATCCAGAGTTAGCAGTAAATTCAACCTCATAGTCAGGTCCAGCCTTTTCTTTCAACGTCACAAACAAAATTTTTGCTTTGGTCATGATTGTCATGGTGCTGAGAGGGATATGCTTCTGTCTGGTCTTCAATGCAGGTCATTAAAAGTTTCCCCATGTATGATATAGCCCTTCTTGAATTTTGTTAGTCTTGTCACCTTCGATGAAGCAGATCCTTTAATAGCTTTCATCACTTTTTTCTTGTTCTTCAAGATATGGTGAAATGGGACATGCCTGACTGATGAGCAATAGCAATCATTGATTTTCCACCTTTGTAAGTCCACAATCACTTTTAATTTCATTTCCAGTTCAATCACTTGATGTTACCTCTCACTGGCAATATTAGCAGTGGATTTTATATGCTTAGGGTACATGATGGACAAAACAACATGAGATTAGGTCAAGCACAAGAGAAAATGATGCAATCAAGAGATGCAGTAAGCACAAGATGTATGAGGCAGCTCCTGGTATAACATAGCATACTGTTTTACAGTAACCTTTTATTTTTTTGTAAGTAGAAAGAATCCTCTCTAAAATAACAGTAAAAAGTGTAGTATAATAAATACCTAAAGCAGTGACATTGTCACTTATTCTCATTATAAAGTATTATGTACTGTCTATAATTGTATGTGCTATACTTCTATATGACTCGTAGTGCAGTAGGTTTGTTTACATCAGCATCACCGCAAACAAGTGAGTAATGTGACGTGTTGTGCCGTGACGTTATGATGGCTACGACATCACAAAGCAATAGGAATTTTTAAGCTCCATTATAGTCTATGGGACCACCATCACATATGCAGTTCATCATTGGCAGAAACAGTGTTATGCAGTGCAAAACTATACACTACAAAATGGAAAAGGCATTCTGTTACCATTTGATATAAGTTTGTAAAATAGAGCAAGGCAGCATACACACAAAAATACCACCTCCTAAAATCCTTCCTTCATTTTTCTAATTAAAGTAAAATTGCTATCGTAAATATAAAACAAAATAAAACTGTGTTGCCCACATGGAAGCACATATATTGTATAATAAATAAAATCAATATTTTAAGCTACTGGCTTAAAAATAGTGTTATTCACCAAAGGTTCCTCGAAGACTGATACAGGACCATTTACACAGTCATTTTCCTTTATTCCACACTCTAATATATCTCAAAATGACTCTTCATATGTAGGTAGAAATTGCCAGTAAGAAAACAGCTTGGACAGGCATGTTTAACTTTTTATATTGGAAATATAAAATCTGTTTTCTTTAGGGTTTCTTAGTAATCTCAGAATCAAAACTCAGGATACCCTGCAGTCTAATGAGAGGCACTTTGGTATAAAGCTTACAGACCTGGATTGGAATATTTTCTCTACTTCTTGTTAGCTGCATGTTCTTTGATATGTCATTTATAATTGCTAAAATGTTTCATCTCCTGGAAATAAGAAAAGAATGGATTCTATGGTTATTGTGAATGAATAAAGTATGTATAGAATATAGAGCATATAAACTGCTTAGCTCAGTGCCTGGCTCATGATAAGTACTCAATAAAGTTGTGCTCTCATTGTCATTATCACTGATACATATATGTGAAGAATCTGAAAAGTTGAAGACTTTCACTTTGATTTGTGTCATTTTGGTCCAGAGAAATTAAGATTGCACATTTCACACAGGTGTTAATACAATTTAGTTTGGTATCACCACAAATTGGGATACACTTATTTTCTTCTGTGAGCTTTCACTGTGGAATAGGTATTTGGGAGGAACTGTCTTACTGTTTGAGACATCTTAGAGTAGGTCAGAGTAAGACATGAAGTGGTCTAGATTGTCAGAACTTGGCTGCTGTAATGGGTAATGGAATCGCATCATTAGCTAACATTAGGTGTTCAGTGCAAAAGGGAAGTAGGGAATACAGCTGTAAATCAGGTGGCTTCAGACAAATCATCACTCTAGTCAAAGTACAGTCCTCTCAAAGGGGCTGCATCTGTTCTTAAAGCAGTTCTCCAAAAAGCCATCAAATCAGGTTGTAGGAGCTCTTTCTGCCCTTCAGAGGAGAAAATGTTTTTCCACCTTCTGCTTCTTTCCAAGTCTTGCCCTTACAGGAGGAAGGAATACACTCAGATTGGCCGGACGCAGACACTCACAAGACCCTGTTTTTCTACTGAGGGAATGTGGTGAAGTGTCACCACATTAAAGGGTGAAGTGTGTTCCTGAGTAGGCACTCCTTCCACCTCCCAAGGAGCCTGAAATAGGACTTGGCTTCTCACGACCGCTGGCCTCCACCAGTCCCTTGAGTGCTCTTTTGCTCCCTGCCCTTTAACTCAGGATCTTTACCTCTCCTACAGAAAGATCCTCAGCATCCTCCTCGTCCATATGGCAGCTTGTGTTTGGCTATTTCCCAGACGTGGACCAGACAACACATGCCATACACTGCTGGACGTCGGGGAAAAACACAGTCTTTCTTGCAGCCTCTCTTCTTTCTTTTGTTCTTGCACTGGTGTGCATGCTTTACATTGAACTTTCCTTAGATTGCAGCAGTAAGGTCTCACCCTCAGATCAAGGGGTAATGTGCCCACAGACTCATTGCAGAGGTAGGGAGGAAGTAAGAAACTTTATTTCAGGATTCCAGTGTAAGTTATGGCCTCTGTCCAGCTTTCATTAGACCATTCCTCTGAGGTGCTTCATGGCTTTCATCAAGCTGTTGACAAAGCTGGTACTTTGTCCTCTTTGGTCTTCTGTCTTTGTTTGGCTCTCTTTCCCAGTTACTTTCAGGTATTGATAAATAGAACGATCTCATTTTTTTTTCAGGAGTTGAACAGTCTAGTCCTGTATAATATTAAAACTTCATGATCACATGAAATCCACCTTCTTCTCCACTCCAGGTCAGGCTTAACTCAGGTTCCAAGGTCTGCAGTGGGCTGAGGAGTGTAGTCTGTCTTTTTCATTACTATTTCTTGTACTTTTCTTCTTCCCCCATTCACTGCTTCTAGCTCTTCTGGGATTGGGGAGTACAGAGAAGGGATGAGACAAGTAAAGGAAGGAAAAATGTTGTATACAGCTGGAGTGATTTCAAGTTTCTCTTGGCTGTTAAAGTGCTCTCAAGTCTGGCAGGTGTCCAAATGCTGACTTTCTCTTGTGGAGTGAGTCTTTTTCTAGGTTGTTCTACTTGTAGATCTCTGCTGTAGATAATGTCCCTTTTGCTTGAAACTCCTCCTTAGAGATCCATCCCACCAGATTCTTCTTGGGGACACCTTGCTCCTCCAGGTGTGCTTTGTGGGAATCCCATGTCTGGTCCATCAGAAACAATCGCATCCACTTGCCATCAGCGGAAGTGCAGCTCACTCCCATTCCCACCCTGGCCCTCCTCCTCCTCCTATCTTCAGGGAAGCTGCCATTCGCTTTCATCTTCCTGACTATAGAATTTTCCAGGTGACAGTTAGTCACAAGGCTTCGTGTACCCCAAACTCCAGTTCTCTGTGTGGTTCTCAGAAGCTGCCTTCCTTAGTTTCAGGCATGGCCAATGGCCCCTTCTCCTCTGCTATTAGAAGGTGGGAGACTTACAGTCGGTGGCAGCCAAGGGTTTCAAAACCACTTCCTGAAACCCTCAAAATTGTAGCATGACCTCCATAAATGATATTTCACTGATTATTCTGCAGAAACTCTGAGAAACAGGAAAAGTCATATTGAACATCTATTACGTTTACCTACAGATACATAGTATGTGGTTACTTAATGGAAATTTTATTTAAGTAACACTGTTGAATTCTTAAACGTGGATATGGCCCAATCCTCCAGCAGACCTGTGCAGTTATAACCATTATCTGATTCTCAAGAAATGGACACTCACTTGTTCTGGTCATAAACCACGTGACAGATAATTAGAAACTAATAAGCACAGTGGGTTTTTTGGTCAGTTTGTTAAAAAGAACCTAGAGTTTGAATAGTAGACAGTAACACACCTGTAGGTTAGACGTCTAAATAGCATACCTTTTCCCAGCTACATGGTTGGAATTTGAGCTGTATATATGGCATAACTGATCAACACATATGTTCTTTGCTTTTAGTGCTTCATTAATTGCTTCATGTTGCAGGCATTTGCATAAGGTGGGTTCCGGGGGCTGTAAGAAAATTGAGGTTCTGAGAAGTGTTTAATAAATTAACAGTTGAAAATATACAAATTGAGAACATAATTTATTAACTTTCACCAGGTTTATTTATTAACTTTCAAAAGGTTTTTCCAGACCTTCCCTAGGCAGTAAAAAGCAATTTATCAAACCTCTTTTCAATAGAAATTCAACTTTTCCACAAACCATGCCTGGCTAATCTAAGTGAAAATTGTTTTAAAACAAATACGTTTAGAAATGCGCTTAGGGGATACTTGAAGGAGCTTGACATAATCAGGATTAGCTCAGAAAATTCGAGATGAGAGCCTACTTTTTATTAACTAATTATTTTCTTTCAAAATGCTATTCATTCTTAAGGGAGAAACATTTCACTTTACACTCTAATATTTCCGTAAATTTTATTGGTTTTATTGGAGTTCTTTCCTCAGGTCATGTCATAGAAGAATATTTAATAGGTTTTATGACTTTGGTCTTCTGAGTCCTCCCACAGGCCTAGAGTCACAAAGTAACCTGAGAGGTTCCTTTTTTATTTACTTCTTTTGGGAAAAGATGGATAGATATACAAACTCTAGACCGGGGTTATCTTAAAAAGTAAACATTGACCCCTCTTATTTTCCTCTTCCATGCTTCAAGTTTTGGAGTAGTCTTGCAATTGTCAGGAATTGTCATTTTCCAGAAAGTCAAAAGCTGTGCATGAAAGATTGAACTGACTTCCTGAAAAGCCTATTTCCAAGATCGGGAGATGAGCAGAATTTCTAGAAATAAAACTGTTTGGTTTCTTTTCCTTATAATTTCAGATATACAGAAACTCCCTGGAGAGTTTTCCAAGACTTAACGAATTGTAATGCTTTTTGTTGTTGGAGCTGCGTATATATACTTCCTACATGCCTAATAGCCAAAGGGTCGTTTGACCGATGGCTCAAAATGATGAAGGGTGGCTTTTTTTACTGCAGTGAGTGTAGCAAGTAGTTTGGTCTGATATATGTGAGAGTGTCATTGGTGAGGACCAAAATCAAGTTATTGAAATACTGTGTAATTTTAGGTAATGAAGTGAAAAAAAAAAAAGCCTCCTTGACACTTTGAGGGTGGGCATAGGTGTCAGAATTGGGTGAATGGGAATGGATTGATTCTCTGTGATAATTGTAGTCATCACACTATTGGAAAGGTCGTGTTGTTATTTGGGACAGTTGGTTATTCTAGGCATCTGTCTGGATATATTTCGGAAGAAATATGTTCCTAAACTTGATTTGACTGTAAGTTTAGACCTGCCTCTAATTGGTGAGTTCACTTTGTGGTAAGCTCGAGAGATGCTTACTCTGGGAGATAGTTCTCTGGAGGTTGCATTGTGTCCAAACTGGGAAGTATGTTTGCATGTGTTAATTGGCCTGTGCACAAAAACAATCACAAAGTGTTATTTTTTGAGCTATTTGTCTGTGCTGTTGTTAATTTACTGCCTCTCAGCTCCAAACTTCCCCTTCACTATATGCCATGTGATAACAGGGGATTTCTTTAGGCTTCTCTCCTTCACAGTGAGCATGATAGCAACTTGTCTCAGTGGGTAGCCCTGGAGAGACATCGCAGGGTTGGGGCTCTCCTGCTGTTTCCTGCTGTGGCAAACGGAAGTGGAGATGGGTGGTCTCAGTGATGTCAGAATGCAAACATCTGGTGGAACTCTGCCCCAGCCATGGGCCCAGGATCCCCGGCCACCTTGCAGCCTCCATCAGGTGATAACCTTTCTGTATTCCTCTTAAAATGGGAACTGGTGTCTCAAAGCCTTCCTGCCTGCACCAGTGTTCAAAGGCCTCTCAACTGCATTGGCTCCCAGATTCCCTCTGCAACCTGGAGGGGTCCCACCCTTCTGCATGTCCACACCAGTGGTACTCATCACTGGTTCTATGCCTCCATTCTGGAGGGCTGCCTCCTGCTGGCCCATGAGACTGCAGATCAGCTCTAAGCTGGACAAACTAGCAAACTTTTCTGCTCTCCTTTGGGCTGAAATATACCTTCTTTAATGAAGTCTGAACCCCAGCCTTGAGAAGGGGACCCCCCCCCTCCATATTTGTTCTTCTTTGGGTACTCTCCCCAAGCCCTAGAGTACCATTTAGAGTTTCTTTATATTTTATAGTCATTCTTCTCTTATGGATTATTCTTTATAGTAATCTTCCCCTGGTTAACCCATTCTGTGGTTTGTAACTTCTGATTGAGCCCAGGCTGCTATGCATCAAATTTCAATTGTTCACATGGGCATAAAAAAAGTATCTTCTAGGTAGCATCTGGATTGAAATGGGAGACACCTTTATGGAAACCAGAATAGTACACCAAGTGTGATGTCTATTTTGGGTCAGCAGATATTTCATGTTGTGATGATGCTACAGCTGGTCTGTAGATGGGACCTCAATGGAACCATCCTGGGGGGGTTAATACCTCCCTGGGTCTGTCTACTAGAGAAGGTTAATGGAATTTCAAAGGCAATACCTGGGAGTGTGTGACAAGTGTGAGTGATAATGCACAAGGCAGTTACTCATTCACTAAGTTTTTACTGAGTGCCTACTTTGTGCCAGGTACTGTCCTGGGTACTGAAGATACACCAGGGGAAAGAACAAAACAAAAATCCTTGCATTTGTTTTTACTTAGGTCTTTCCTTCACGTTATCTTTTGTCTACCTGACACTTCAAGTTGGTGCCTCTCATTTTCTACTGGTTATTCCTGTAATCAATGGAATAAATTATTTCACGTAATGTGCTTCCAGAGGTACTAGTAGTGTATGTGTGCTTTGGGAGCTTGGTTATGTGCCACCTCCCAGCTGTGAGTTATGAGCCAGTGGCCATTTTGAAGATAAATCTAAGTAAAAACATCTTACTTTTGCACAAACATTTCAAAGAGATTTTACTGCCTTCAGATGAAAAGCAACAGGTGAATGGAAAATTAAACCTGGGTGATGCATGGAATTGGCTTTGAATTTCTAATTAAAAGTGCTCAGTGACCTGGTTGTTCTAACTATATTGGCTGGGAAATTTGATTACTAGTCAAATGAAACTTGCAGCTGTACCACTCTCTTAAGAAACCCAGTTGAGACTTGGCGCGGTCTCTGAAAGAATCAATGTCACGATTACCTCTTGCCCATAGGAGGCCCAGTGGGGCCGAGCCTCACTTCTTGGATTCTTGTAATATTTTCTCTCAGGTGTATTTATTCCATCTGTTTGGAGCTCTGGTTTGTTAGTTACAGGAGAGACTAAATCTTTTATCAGTGGTTTGATGACAGGACATTTTACCAGGGTGCCTCAGGCTGGCCAATTGTTTATTTTACTTCTAAACAGTAACTGACTTGTGGAGGCATTCACATGTTTTCACTGAAGATAATCAATGCTTTTTTGTTTTTTTAAAGAAAGAAACTGATGGGAGAATATTTTCAGAGTCTTTTATTTGTAATCCAAATTGCCCAAGATGGAGCGAAATATGTTTTAAATTTTTTATTTCTTTATTTTCATATCCCCTGTGAGTTCACCTCCTCTGGGCAGATGAGGACCCACAACTACACTTTTGCCCTTTATCTCTTTCTCTTCACCTTCCCCAAGGGAGGAAGGAAGAGAGTGGTCAGTGGAGGAGGAAATCCTCTCTAGATACTATGATATGATAGGAAATAGAGACATAAAGTTCTTCTTTTCCTCATTGCAGCTTAGTTTTTCTGTAGATAAAACTCAGCTAAAAAAATTACTAACTCGTTCTAAAGTTGTGAACTTTAATGCTACCTGATGCTTGGGGAAATACTTGCAACTCTTTAAATAAGGTGATAAAATTTAAAATCATGTTTAAGTTTCACAGTATACACATTAAAAATAGCTATTTCCTTGAAATGATATTTTCATGTTTAAATTCCATGATTAGAATTTAATTCAAAATCCCTATTTAAGTCATACTACAGAGCCAGCAAATTAAAACGTGTGTAGCATTTAAATGAATGACAGAATTTCAGTAAGGTGGTTATAAAGGACTTGAGCTCTGGAATCATTTTATATTGAGAATTTGATTAAGGAGCCTAATAAGTTTCATTTCACTGTAAGTATAATTTCAAAAAATCCAAGAATATTTTCAAAAGTAATTTTATTAAACCTTTAAAGTATGCTTGTTAGAACCATAGTTACCTATAGTAATATTATATTCCATTTGTATCTTCCCTTTATTAGGCCCAAGTGCAGACCTTGACGTATTAAATAGGCTCGGTAAAGGAGAAGCTGCTGTTATCAGCGTTTTCAAATGACAGCCTTGGTGTGCGGAATCAGGGAGTGCACCCTGCATGCAATGCAGTTATTTGGAGAACTGAATAGGATAATTGAGCCTTTGGAATGATGGGCTTACAGGGTCAGGGTCAGAAGAACTCCTATTTTATCGAAGCAAGATAACCTGGAGAAAAGAGGGCTCATCCGAGAGATCTGGACTCCAGTCAGCTTTGCTACTAACCTGCTGTGTGAACCTGGGAAAGTCAATTAACCTCTCTGGGCTTTGGTTTCATCATTTATGAAATGAAGGGATTGAATTAGGTGCCCTCTAAGATGCTTCCAGTGATCAAATATGATTCCATCTCTTTGGGGGATTTAGTTTTCATGTCTGTGAGATTATTATTAGCCATGAGCAAACCAAGAGAAAGGCACATTTAAGGATTTGCTAGCCTCAGATTTGGCAGTCCGATTAGTAGGATTTTAGGCTCTGCAGTTCTGTGTATTGATGCGGGACACTTTACTTCACAGGTCTGACATTCAGAGCAGCAGCAAAACAGAACAATCTGTTTCTCCAGGAATTGGGTAAGGAAATCTAGTGACTTTGGCAGTTCATCTTGGCTTCTGGTAGAAATCAGTTGTATCTAGGAGCTTTAAAAAAGCTGCTCTTAACATCTTTAAGTGAAAAGGAGATTTGGTGAAAACTGCAATGAGAGGATTTTTCCTTGCATCCAGCTCAATAAACACATACTGAGTTTCTATTAAAGGTCTACAACCTTTTATTTATAAATATGAAATCCTAAAAGCTCTAAAAAACTTGAATTCATTTAGTGGCAAAAGCTGACCTGAATGAATATGAGGCTGTGTGCACTTTTTGTTTATCTTATTTAGTGTGAACACTGATTTCTCTCACTGAGGAAACTGCAGTGTGTTCAGTTTTGGGGTGCCATGCCAGAACCCATCAGGGATGTTCTGTAAGATGTGGTACATGCCTGTAATATTGTTCTAAGCTCTGAAAGTTTTGAATTCCAAAGCTCATCTGGTCCCAAGGGTTTGGATAAAGGGTTTTGGACATGTATGTGACAAGGGTGGAGGGGGGTAGAAGGATGGCTGGAGAGGAAGTGGGTGTAATGCAGAGGTAAATAGGATAAAGTCACTCTCAGTGTTCTCAGACATATTCACCAATGCCATTTGGTGTATTTTATAGAATCATGGACAAAATTTAAGGGAACTCACAGCGGGAGCAATTATTTCTGCTGGGATTTCAGGGGGTAACACAGAGAAGGGGATATTTGAAGTTTGTCCTGAAGGGTGAGTAGGTGTTTCTCACAGAGAAAGGCACATTCTAAACAGAAAGAAAAGAGGCATGTACATTCACGGCATATTAAGGGCCCCATGGCTTCTCTGGGGCTGAATTAGAGAAGGTATGGAGAGGATGTTATGGGGCTGAGTGTCTGAAATTGAGATTGGGATTATTATAACATTCTGTGCCATGCTAATAACCACTCACTGATCTCCACTTTGGGTGTGGGGCAGGCCCTGAGAAGCATATTCATGTGTAAATGATTTGTTAAAGAAGTACACCCAGGGAGACCTCTGAGGGAGTGGGGCAGCAGGAAAGGAAGGGCAAGAGTTAAGTAAGGGAGTCTTAGGCAAAGTTCCAGAGAGGGCTTTAGCTTGATCTTGAAGAGGGTAATGACACCGCACCTCTTAATCTCAAATTCCTGTGCCAATGGCGAGCAAGCCAATCACTCAGACATTGGTGCTTGGAGATGGAGAAATATTTATTCAAATTGGCCAAAATGAGTAGGTGGGGGCCTGGGTTCACTCAAACCCACCTCCCCAAGGACAGAAAGCAGGGGGGTTTTATGGAGCTGAGGGGCTTGGTGGGAGGAGCTTAGGGGAAACAAAGGGGTCACTCTCAATAGGCCCCTGGGCACTCTGACTTCTGGGCTTCAACAGCTGCTGAAGGCCAGCCATGGGGTGATTGCAACCTCACTGAAGGCATTCTCTTTCTTCTGAAAAACAAGCTCACAAATCCTCAACACCCCCCAGTCACCCCTCAAGTTAAACAGGAAAACAGCAAATTGGTTTAACATGTACAGTAACGCTGAGGTACCCGGCTTCAATAATATAGTGAAAGGTAAGCCTTAAATACTCCTGAACCTGTCAGTCATTGGGTAAGGGCCATGGGGGTGGGGTGGGTTGATGATGTAAATTCATAGGCACCTCACTTTCCACCTGGGTTCTCCAAAAAGCGAGTGTAAGTGCTAACTGAAGGGGAGGTGGTGGTGAATGCACTAAAATGGTGACTGGAAACCAATGGAGAGTGGGCAGAGCACCAGCGTTTCCTGCCGCAATCCCATCTGGTGACCTCTTATTACATCTCAGACTTTACATTGAGTATTTCACTCATCTCATTTAATTCTCATAACAATTCCACAAGAGAGGGGATATTTTCCATTTTACAAATGAGAATTTTGAAGCTTGGAAGATCAACTGGACAGTGTAGTTAGTGGAGCCCTAAGCATAGAAGCAGCTCTTTCTGGCCCCAAATTCCCTGAGGATGGCGGCAGTGTTCCCTGCCCCCCACTTCCCTCCCCAACAGCACCTCTAATAATCTGCTTTACATACTGCTTCTTTCCAAACCCTTTTATCTGGAGGAATTGTTCTAAAGTTTAAAAAGTTTCCAGAGTGCCTCAAATAATGGGTAGCCAACAAAAGTTTTTAAGAGGATTGTGATGAAACTCTTCTAGAAAAGTACCCTCTCTTTCATTTTAGTTCTAATTGATGTATTCAAAGACTCCTGAATAAGGTTTTCATATAATAGTAAAGCAGAAGAGTCTTTCTTATTTAAGTTTGGCCCAATTATGAATATTACCAAATCAGGACTGATGTTTATTGTGTTGCTGATGTGTTTTATTTTTTATTTAGAATTCCTTCAGAATTTTTTAGGAACCAAGTTAAGTCTTTGATGGTCAATAAATGGAAAGAAATTAGTTGATATATTTAATTTCTGAATGTTCTGAATTGTGTACAGTCCATCTAAAATTAGATAAAACCTAATTCTGTTCATTTCTAGGAGTTGAAAACATCATTTTGAGTAGTTCTAAGCAGGATAGTCAGAAGAGGCCTCTCAAAGAAATTATGAGTACAGTTAGGTTTCTGGAGGTAAAGTGTACATGTATTAAAGGTACTAAGAATGTTTCTCTCTCACACACATATACAAGCACAAGTGTCAAGGAGGTCAATTTTGTTTGTTTATTCATTTAACAAATATTTGTGGTGAACCTATTGTGTGTAAGTCAGCAAACGAAAGTCGAGATTTCCGCTCTTGTGGAATTTACAATCTAGTAGAGAGGAATAAATAATTATGATTATATCTCATTGCTGTTATTGCAAACAAAGCAAACAAAACAAATCCTAAGCTCTGGCATTTGAGAGTCTGGAAAAAAAGATGTTTCTCTTGGACTTAGTCATTTTATGTTGCATGTTTAGCTGCCAAGCAGATAAAGCTCCTGAGAATTGAACTCAGCAAATATTTATGGAGTGGCTCAGACATGGCGAGCAGTGTTAGCACTGTTAAAATGAGTCACAGAAATGGCTTCATTGGCTACAACGGGCTTGGCAAACTAAAACTTGTGAAAGATGTTTTTGTGTGATTGATAATCTGTTAAAAGTCCACTAGCTGCTGAAATGAAATTCATAGATGAAACTTCAAACAGAACAAATACACATAGACACCAATAAATAGCGTAGTTAAGATTTTTTACATTATCACAGAATAGGCGTTTTTCCTTCATTAAAAACACCTGGGGAAGAACGTTGACTTTTAATGACTTCTTTATTCACGTGCAGTTACTCCTGTTAATATTTTTGAAATATTGTTTTGTTGTCTATTGGAATCGAGTTAGCAGTATCACAAGTTTCCACTTTGAATCCTCTCAACCTTCTGCTCAGGTTCATTGCATCCTGTCTCTTCTCTTGGGTGAGAGGAGAGCCCTTTCTGTCTTTTCCTGTTGTGTTTTATCAGTTGTACCAGTACTGATGATCCAAGAGGAAATAAACATTACTGGAAAACAACTGTTCCTGTGTGCTTCTCCCAGACTGCCTCCCAGATTCACCGCCAGCATCAGCACAATTGCCTGGGAGAATCACGAGGCCCCCACATGCACGTCACCACACCAGCTCTACCTGACGCTCTGAGGAGGAACTTACATTTCAAACTAGTGAACAGTCAGTGCTGATGAGGTGCAGGACAGGTCTCCCCAAAATGTGCCCCTTTGGCATGTGAATTATTTTAAGCTGAAGACAATCCAGGCCCAAAAGACTCAAGAAGAGCTTTTTACCTCTCCCTTAACTGCCTAAAAGAATTTGGAGAGGGCCTGGTTCAGGAAGAGAGCTATCACCAGAGATAACTACAAAGAGTATGGGCCTGATGTGGTAAGTGAAGGAGCTCGGGAGGGCCCGTGTGTTCAAATTCCTCTCTGTATCCCATCATCTCTGCATGTCATGATAAGCATTTGTTTACCAAACATTTGCTCTTCCCATCTTGTCTTCCTTTTCTTTGAAGCTCCAGGTGCCTACCCCCTTCTCCTTAGCTCAGGGTGGCATATAAGCCTCAATTAATTGCCTGACTGACTTTGAACCTCTCATGTCCATGTGAGGCTCCCGTAGGTATAAAATTAAATTTGTTTTTCTCCTGTTAATCTGTCTTATGTCACCTTAATTAATGGACCATGCAAAAGAAACTAGAAGGGTAGAGGAAAATTTTTCTACAGTACAAAGTATTTTCACTACACATGTTCGACAGAAAGGAATATGGGCTTGAAATTTATTCATAGAGCCTATTTTATCTTTTCCTCCCTCTCCAACAAAGAAAAGAGCTTCCATTCTCATTCATGCTGCCAATCTTTCCCCGTCCAGTCCACCTCAGTCTCTTTTGTCCTCTCTACCATGTTATGCTGGGCTAATCCTGGATTCTCTTGCAATTTGGCATTGCCAATCCAGTTATTAAATTTATATTCCCTCCACTTATTTAAAGCCAAATCCTTCTCAAAGGGCAAATACAGCTTTGTGTTTTCTACTAAACTTTTCCTGCCAGTTCCAATGCACACAGATCTCTAATCCCCATGAATAGTTTTTTTTTGTTTTTAATTTTTATTTTTTTTGGATGTACATCACATTTCGAATTCTGTATACATTACATCATGTCCACCAGCCGAACACTAATTACAGTGCATCCCCTCACATGTGACCCTAATCACCCCTTTTGCCCTCCCCCCTCCCCCCTTCCCCAATGGTAACCACCAGTCCAATCTCCAATGCTATGTGTTTGTGTGTTTTTTTTGTCGTTTTTATCTTCTACTTATGAGTGAGAACATATGGTATTTGACATTCTCCCTCTGACTTATTTCACTCAGCAAATACCATTTGTTGTCACAAATGGCCGGATTTTGTCATTTCTTATGGCTGAGTAGTAGTTCATCGTGTATAAATACCACATCTTCTTTATCCATTCATCCCTTGATGGGCACCTATGTTGCTTCCAAGTCTTGGCTATTGTGTATAATGCTGCAGTGAACGTAGGGGTGAAAGTATCTTCATGCCTTTGTGTTTTCAAGTTCTTTGGATAAATAACCAGCAGTGGAATAGCTGGATCATATGGTAGATCTATCCTTAATTTTCTGAGGTACTCCAAACTGCTTTCCATAGTGGCTGCACCATTTTGCACTGCCATCAGCAGTGAACAAGGGTTCCCTTCTCTCCACATCCTCTCCAACATTTCTTGTTTCCTGTCTTGTTAATTATAGCCATTCTGACCGGAGTGAGGTGATACCTCATTGTAGTTTTGATTTGCATTTCCCTGATAGCTAATGATGTTGAGCATCTTTTCATATGCCTGTTGGCCATCTGTATATCTTCTTTGGAGAAATCTCTGTTCAGATCTTTTGCCCATTTTCTAATTGGATTGTTGGTTTTTTTGTTGTTGAGCTGTATGAGTTCTTTGTATATTTTGGATATTAACCCCTTATCTGATATGTGGTTTGCAAATATCTTATCCCACTTGTTAGGTTGTCTTTTCATTTTGTTGATGGTTTCCTTTGCTGTGCAGAAACTTTTTAGTTTGATGTAGTCCCATTTGTTCATTTTTTTCCTTTGTTTCCCTTGCCCGGTCAGACATGGGACTTGAAAATATGCTGCTCAGACCAATGTCATAGAGCGTACTGCCTATGTTTTCTTCTAGAAGTCTCATAGTTTCGGGTCTTACATTCAAGTCTTTAATCCATTTTGAGTTGATTTTTGCGCGTGGTGTAAGGGAATGGTCTACTTTCATTCTTTCGCATGTGGCTGCATAGTTTTCCCAACACCATTTATTGAAGAGACTCTCCTTTCTCCATGGTATGCTCTTGGCTCCCTTGTCGAATATTAGCTGTCCATAAACATTTGGGTTTACTTCTGGGCTCTCAATTTTGTTCCATTGATCTGTGTGTCTGTTTTTGTGCCAGTGCCATGCTGTTTTGGTTACTATGACTTTGTAGTATAATTTGAAATCGGGGAGTGTGATACCTCCAGCTTTGTTCTTTTTTCTCAGGAATCCTTTGGCTATTCAGGGACTTTTGTTGTTCCATATAAATTTTAGGATTCTTTGTTCTATTTCTGTAAAAAATGTTGTGGGAACTTTGATAGGGATTGCGTTGAATCTATAGATTGCTTTAGGAAGTATGGACATTTTAACAATGTTGATTCTTCCAATCCAAGAGCATGGAATATCTTTCTATTTCTATAGGTCTTCTTCAATTTCTTTCAACAATGTTTTATAGTTTTCGGTGTACAGATCTTTCACCTCTTTTGTTAAGTTTATTCCTAGGTATTTTATTCTTTTTGTTGCAATTGTAAATGGGATTGTATTCTTCATTTCTCTTTCTGCTACTTCGTTGTTAGTGTATAGAAACGCAATGGATTTTTGTACATTGATTTTGTATCCCGCAACTTGACTGTATTCCTTTATTATTTGTAAAAGTTTTTTAGTGGACTCTTTAGGGTTTTCTAGATATAAAATCATGTCATCTGCAAAGAGTGACAATCTAAAGGTGCACCTAAAGGTACTGGAAAAAGAACAGCAAACAAAGCCCAAAATCAGCAGAAGGAAGGAAATAATAAAAAGCAGAGCAGAAATAAACAAAATAGAGACTAAAAAAATGACAGAAAAAATTAATGAAACCAAGAGCTGGTTCTATGAAAAGATAAACAAAATTGGCAAACCCATAGCTAGACTCACCAAGATAAAATAGAGAAGGCTCAAATAAATAAAATCAGAAACGAAAGAGGAGAGATTACAACAGACACCTCAGAAATACAAAAGATAATAAGAGAATACTATGAAAAGCTATACACCAACAAATTGGATAATCTAGAGGAAATGGATAAATTCTTAGAAACATACGACCTTCCAAAACTAGACCAAGAAGATGTAGAAAATTTGAGTAGACCAATCACCAGTAAGGAGATCGAAACAGCAATTAAAAACCTCCCAAAAAATAAAAGTCCAGGACCAGATGGCTTCCCTGGTGAATTCTACCAAACATTCAAAGAAGACTTAATACCTATCCTTCTCAAACTCTTCCAAAAAATTGAAGAGGAGGGGAGGCTTCCTAACTCATTCTATGAAGCCAACATTATCCTGATACCAAAACCAGACAAGGACAACACAAAAAAAGAAAATTACAGGCCAATATCACTGATGACCATCGATGCAAAAATCCTCAACAAAATACTAGCAAATGGAATACAACAATACATTAAAAAGATCATACATCATGATCAAGTGGGTTTCATTCCGGGGATGCAGGGATGGTTCAAGATCCACAAATCTATCAACGTGATACACCGTATTACCAAAATGAAAAATAAAAATCACATGATCATCTCAATAGATGCAGAGAAAGCATTTGACAAGATACAGCATCCATTTATGATAAAAACTAAATAAAATGGATATAGAAGGAAAATACCTCAACATAATAAAGGCCATATATGACAAACCCACAGCAAATATCATTCTCAATGGAGAAAAACTGAAAGCTATCCCTCTAAGAACAGGAACCAGACAAGGATGCCCACTGTCACCACTCTTATTTAACATAGTATTGGAAGTCCTAGCCACAGCAATCAGGCAAGAAAAAGAAATGAAAGGGATCCACATTGGAAGATAAGAAGTGAAACTGTCACCCATGAATAGTTTTATAGACAGAATCAGTATTAACATTTTCTGCAAACTTTTTCATGTATATTAGTTTAATTCTTATAAGGATTGAAGTGCAGAAGCTATTTTTATTCTTTAGGTATATATCTCACAGTGGCCTCTTCTGTTTTCCATAATACTGTGTGAATTTATTCAACTACTGAAAAAATTTCTTACCTACAAAGTTGGCAGTTGGCTGCTGTATAAGGTACAAAAGATGCTACAAAACATAAGGCAGCTCCTGCTCTCCAGGACTTTACAGTCTAGTCAAGGAAAGAAACATGAAAATATGTGTAACAAGACTGACATTAGAGATACATTGTTCATTCATTTATTCATTACTGAGCACTTCTCAGTTGGTGAGCAACATATTCATAGCCCCTACAGTCATGGGGCTTACTGCCTATGGAGCTGTCGGAAGGACTGCAGAGGACCCAAGGAGACAGAAAGACATACTCTCTCTCTCTGAACGACAAACAAAGTAAGAAAGAAGGAAAATAAGATGATGAGTAGCTGTCAAAGAGATTGAGTTCTATTTTCTCCAGCAAAATCTGAGAGGCTCGCGCTGTGGAAATGCCTTTTGTCTGTAGATAGGTAAAAGATCTTATGTTATCTGCTGCCTCGCAGAAGATGGGACATACAGAACTTATGGTCCAGGTAACTGGAGGTGTGGAGAGCAAAAGTAGAAACAGAGAGACCACCATCACCACTACCACCACCACCACCACCACCACCACAAAGTATCTTTAACACTCAGCCTCTGCATTGGAGACCTTAGAGTACTGGAACACTGAACTCAGAAACAACAAAGCCCTGCGTTCTCACATGCCAGCAGAAAAGTTAGCTCCCATCCCTCACTTCCCATGTAGTCTATTCCCAATGCAAGTTGGCTTCTGCCTCCACCATTTAACAGAAATTGTTTTTTGAAAAGTCAGCAATTGCCAAATTGGCATTTTCTTTTCTTTTGAGGAAGATTAGCCTTGAGCTAACATCCTCCACAAATCCTCCTCTTTTTTCCTGAGGAAGACTAGCCCTGAGCTAACATCTGTGCCCATCTTCCTCTACTTTATGTGTGGGATGCCTACCACAGCATGGCTTGACAAGTGGTGCATAAGTCCCCACCAGGGATCCGAACCAGCAAACCCTGGGCAGCAGAAGTGGAACATGCATGCGAACTTAACCACTGCACCACTGGGCTAGCCCCCAAATAGGCATTTTCAATACACATACTACTAGGCTTCTTTGTTGAATTTGATTCTGCTGATCCTTGTTTTCTTCAAACTATCAGTTGCAAAACGTGAATTCTGTGATACTGTAGTGTGCTCTTTCTCCTCTGGACTCTTAATCCTTTGGGTAACCGTCCTCCAAGGGTACATTTTCTATTCTCAACCAGTATTTCCCCTACGTCTATGTACTCTCCTAGGATGATCTCATCAGGCCTCAGGGTTTTAACTACTACCCATATGCTTGTTCCTGACAAACTTTCTTGTGGCTAGATTCTTCACCCAGTGCCCTCAGCTGTATGTCTTATATGCTCTTCAAACTCAGCACAGCCCCAACAGAACTCTTCATTTCCCCCTATAAAATACTTCCTTTTGCAGTGTTCATTTCAGCTGATGATAACAGCATCCACCCAGTTCTTTTAACCAAAAACTTAGGAGCAATTCTTGAGATTTCTTTTTCCTTCACCAACCACATTCAATATTTCCCTAAGTATTTTTTGAATATGTTCCCACCTGTGTTCTAGTTTTCTTGAACTCTTGAGTCTTTCTAAGTGGTTTCTGGGCATTCAGTCTTTATTTTCCTTCAACTCCATTTTCTAAATAGCTAGCAGACTAAACTCTTTAAACACAGATCTGATGTTCACTACCCTTCTTTAAGTCTTCATTATGATTTAATTGTCTACAGCATCTGTTTTCTCACTGTGGAATAAAAGGCCCTCCATCAGCCGCTAAGGACTTCTAGCTGCATCTTCTCTCCAACCAGCACCAGCAGTGCAGTGAGTGGCTGGCCGTGTGATTCCACACCTCTGTGTCTTCGCTCTGCCTGATAAGCTCTCATCCCTTCACCTCCTTGACGCACTGATTCCTGTTTGTTATGGCTACTAGGAACTATCTTCAAGTATTTTATGGTTGTGACCCTTTGGGACTTTGAGGTAACAATATAAAAGAAGTCAAAGAGGATTTTTAGGCAGATTCTATGAGAAGATTATAGCAGCCACATGATATTCCACGTGACATGGCTGAAATGTCAGTGAAGTCTGGGTTCAAGCCTGATGTAGAGAGAAAGAAAACCAAAAAGTTTCATCAAATTGCTTTCTCAGTTTTGCCCCAATGGCTGCCCCTTCCCTTTATGATGAAATTCATTTAGTGAAAATGGGCAGAAGGAGAGAATTTTGTTCCTATCTTTTATAGGACATTTTCTTGTCCTGTTCTATTCCAAATAGACCATGGCAAAATTTTATGGTGCCTCCATGCCAGACATTTGAGTCCTAAATTAAATTTTATATACTGAAAAGTACATTCTTACTTTTCCACCCTCGCTGTTGGCCACAGGGAGCTGAGATTAAATAAATGCCTTCAAACTGCAAAAGATGTTAGTTGAAAATGTAGGAAATATAGAGTCCTCCCTCTATGCCTATGGTGCTGTAAGATCCCTGGGCAGAGACTAGGTTATGCGTGGTAGGTAAAATGCCTCTACTCAAAATTATTGGGGTTCTTTATGGTTAATACTAGGTCTCGATATGATTCTTTGTATTATACCACTATTCATTCTTGAAGATTCAGTTTATGAATTAAGGTCTCTGGGAGAACTGTCATGAATTTTCAGACTAGGTTTTATTCACCATTCCTCACTCCAGCCAGGATTTTGTGAATAACTCTATCATTGCATTTAAAACATTGAATTGCACATCTTTCTTTATATCTCTATTTATTCTACCACCATGGTTTCCTTGAGGGCAGGACCCATGTCATATTTATTTTTATTGCCCCCGAATTTAGAACACTCCCTAGTAGATGCTTAATAAAATATTTGTTGAATGAGTAAACAAATTGTCATTGGCTGCAATGAACTTTACGTTTTAAAAAACCTACTAATTCTCAGTGTCTACATAGTAATCAATAAACTCTTTCTCTTTCTAGATATATATATACATGTATTTTTTTCCCCCGATAATAAGTTTCTTACTATCACATTGGGGCAAGGGTTTCTGTATTTCAGCTATTCCCAGAGGTACCAGGAATAAATCACCTGGCATTGTTCCATGAAGCTAATAACCTAGAATAATTTGCATAAAAAAATTTATTAAAGATTGCATGGGCTAGGATGTTGCATTGTGTAAGTGACAGTGAGCTGACCTGCAAGCATTGGTAGAGTTGCCCTCAGAAAGTGGAACTGGAAATCACCACCCAAAGAATTGCAACAAAAATATACAAGTCAGCTAAGGAGACAGCAGATTTACTCCCAGGGGAGAGAAACACATGACTGCAACCTGAGTGAAGATGTTATATCTGAAGGAAGGTGATACCAAGCAATGAGAAACTTGTTGGAAATGGAAATGTGAAAATGGTAAGTCATGTCCCACATCATGGTAGTGCTCTTCTAACCACTTCTCAGCAAGAGGGCCTATGGTCAGGAGCAAACCTCTTGGGGCCAAGTGACAGGGGTGTCCCTCTGGTAGAAAAGGCTGCTTCAGCCTGTCTTAGTCTGATGCCATCATAAGGGGCATCATATGGAGGGCGTATATATATATTTCACACAAAGGAAACAGCATGAGTGAAGAGGGCAGCCTGGTAGGAAAACATTAGTGGCAAGTTGGAGCCTAGTGCTAACGGTCAGGTGACAGACTAAGTGTGTGGGGAGAATTATACATTCTCCTAAGGTATTTGATTGTTGTTGTTTAGGTCATAGGGGTCACTGAAGGTAACTAAGGCAGAGATTAGAGTTAAGATGTGAGATCAGACTTGTGGTTTTGTACAGAATAAGATGAATAATGAATAATTAGGGAAACTTATTAGAGGTTTTTGTGATATAGAATGGAAATGATTAAGGCCTAAACTAAGCAATGGATGAGAGAGAGCATTGAGTATGATCTATGTTGCAAAATGAGCACAAGACAAAAAACATAAACTACTTCTAGAATCAACAAATAGTGATCAATCTTTAATGCCACTCAATTGTCTTGACTTCACTTTTAATAGATAAAATACCTGTGAGTGATGTTGTTGCTAAAGCCATGAATCACTGTCTTTTAAATTATTTTTACTGTGGCAAATATAAGTAACATGAAGTTTGCCATTTTAACCCTTTTGAAGTGTACAACACAGTTGCATTAAATACATTCACCGTGTTGTATAACCTTCACCACTATCTATCTCCAGACCTTTTTGATCATCCCAAACTGAAACTTTGTACCCATCAAACAATAACTCCCTGTTTCCTCCTCTCCCCAACCCCTAGTAACCTCTATTCTACTTTCTGTCTCTATAAATTTGCCTGTTCTAAATACCTTGTATAAGTGGAATCACACAACATTTGTCCTTTTGTGTGGTTTATTTCACTTAGCATAGTACTTCCAAGGTTCATCCATGTTGTGGGATGTGTCTGAACTTTATTCCTTTTTATGGCTGAATAATATTCCATCGTATGCCTGTATCACAGGTTGTTTATCCCGTCATCCATTGATGGGTGTTTGGGTTGTTTCTACCTTTTGGCTGTTGTGAATGATGCTGCTATAAACACTGGCACACATGTACCTGTTGAAATCTCTGTTTTCAATTATTTTGGATACATACCTAGAAGTTCTAAAGCCTTCCTTCATTGTGGTTATGTGTAGGAATGAAATGCCAAATGTGTATACCATGCCATATAGAGCTCTGAATTCCCATAGCTGTTGCTACTGCTCAGAAAGAGGTCAAATCATCGAATTGTTCACTCTGGGAAGTGACAATGCCTTGAATTTCAGGAGAACAACTACTTGTAAATTTTTCCTCACCCAATAGGATGTATGTGTCATTTGAAGTCCCTCACACAAACACCTTGGCATTTCTTCAGCAGCACACAAACATAGAAATTACATAAAATGTTCTGGACTGTGGGACTGGCCTCCCTGTATGAGAATTAAATCATACCATTGAAATCCACATTTTCTTGAAGACTCCCCTTAGTTGACAGCATCTAAAGTTGATGCTCAATTTGCCTCCCATGAATACACAATGCTGAGACTGAGAGGTAGTAAAACTGAGTCTCAAACATCAGTATGTTCTGAATCCAGGCATGAATTTGTGTGTAACAGTGACGTGTATTGAGATCCTACCATTTGCCAGGAGCCTTCCTGAGTTTTGAACATGTGAAGTGTTGAGCCATAGCAGAGGCCAAGCATCTGCTTTTCAAACTGCATTAGTTGTCTTTTGGTGTTAATATAGTGGCAGCCAGCATCCAGCTCTGCGGCAGGTGTATAGACAGAGGAAGCTAGCCAGAAGTCTATCTAGCAATCAGGACCTGGGCTTCACACTCCGATGTGCTGAAGCAATTTAATCAGCATCCTCTTTCAGTAGGTAGAGTCTGCCAAAAGGCAGCCCAGAGTAGGGTTGAAGTGAATCCAGCCTCTGGTCCATCCAGGTTTTTTTTAAAGAATATTTTGAATATTTACAATTTTATATGAAGCTAAGATACAGAAAGAAACATTGAAGGTAAGGAAATTTATCAAAAGTAGATTCTGCATTATAGAGTCCTCTGAGGAGAAAAACAGAAAGAATATATATATATATATATATATATATATTTCTTGAAGAGATTAGCCCTGAGCTAACATCTACCTCCAATCCTCCTCTTTTTGCTGAGGAAGACTGGCCCTAAGCTAACATCCATGCCCATCTTCCTCTGCTTTATACGTGGGACGCCTACCACAGCATGGCTTGACAAGTGGTGCCATGTCCACACCTGGGATCCGAACCAGCAAACCCCGGGCAGCTGGAGTAGAATGTGCGAACTTAACCACTGCTCCATGGGGCTGGCTCCCAGAAAGAATATTTTTAACTCTGTTTTTTTTTGTAAGTCATTAGCAGAAAGGTAATTTCAGTAACTCTCTTACCTGTTTCATTTATGCCTAGTGGGGTCACATCTCCTCAATGGGGTCATAGCCATTGACATCATTTCTGGAGATTAAGTTTACCCAAAAACCCCTGGGAGAAGTAACACAGTGACTTGAACTTATACGAAGGTATAAATGAGTGGGCTTGGATGAGGGAGGGCGTGGGAAGTGGGCAGAGGAGGAGACAGGAGTCGCTGAGTCCATGCAGAGAGAGCTGCATTGGAAACGCTTTGAAAGTAGTGGCTTAGGATGCTGGGAATGAAAACAGCTGACTTGAAAATAGTTCAGGGCTAACCCTGAGTGTGCATTATTATTAATTTTCTTTGACATTAATGATTTTTAAGGTAAGCCTTCAGCACTTACATATGTTGGAAAAAATTGAGAAAAGCAGGCTGTTTCTCATCCAAGCCTCTTCTTGCATGTGCCTGTGTGTGCTGTTTGTAGAATATCTTGCTAGGCAAGGACACAGAAGCACAAATTCAATATCTGGTTTTGCAAATTTGTCCCTAAATGTTCTGGGGCTTCATTCAGGCAGAATTTCATATTGTTCTTTCTGCCTTAGGTTAAGAGACACTGGTCCTCGGGACTTACAATTGCTTCATATGCCGAAGCTTTCCATTCCTGGGTCCCCCTGAGGAACAAGCAAATCACTTATTGTCACCAGGGGTTGCTGGTTTGGTAACTCCCTTTCCCGTCACTGTGTCCTTATCTTATTGTACCTGTACCAATTTGGTGTGAGGAAGAAAGGTGAATCCTTACAATTACTGACCTTATTCTTGGTTGGGCATGGCTTTAAGAGCCAAGGGTTTTTGGGGCAGCCCTTACGCTTACCTGAAAGTAACATTCGAAGAAGAGTGAAAGGGGCAGGGTTTGTTCCGACTGTCTTAGGGAATGGTATTTTCTGTTATTCTGGGTTTCTTTTAGTTATAACAATAATAGTACTTCAGTGCAGTTGAATTTGTTAGATTTGTGGATCTAACAAACTGCTACTGTGCTTACTGGGGTTTGAAGAACTACATTTACTGACCTGGCGTCAAGCCAAAGCAGGAGCTCCTCGTATAAAGTTGGGAGTGGATTCCTGTCTATCTACTTTGGAAATAAAGCGTCTGTCTGGAGGTTCCTCCCCACAGTCTGAATGTGCTACAAGGAAAGTAAAATACAGAAAGAGCAACTAGGAACCTTCAGGTGGGAATTTAACTTACCTGCGTCTTCTCCAGACTGTTATTAGCTGGTGAGATGTAGTTCTCTATAAACTTAAGAACTTCTATTCTTTGAATTTTTTGTGTGGGAAAAGTAAAATTCAGAGTATATTTAGTAGATAATTCAGAACATTATAATATTAAGGATAATTTTAACTTGTATCCAGGAGGCTCTTAGAAAAATAAAATCTGAGCTGTAGCCCAAAGGTATTAGCTGGCTTCGGAGGACAGACTATTGCTTGGTCCTGGTAGAAGAGCTGGATGACCCAGAGCTGATTGTAGATTCTATGGAAGAAATGAATCATCTTGATAAAAACTCTTGGAAAATGTATGAAGTGAAGCAGGAAAGTGAGAGAAAATAGGACTGGTCATTCATGTGTTTGGTTCTCTCAAAGCTGGAAAAACACACTTGAAAGTTTCATAACCAACCCCTGATTGGGATCCGACAGTGATCGTGACATAATAGTTTCGAGTCCGTGGCCGCAGAGAGGCGAGGATTTTGAGGAGTGTGAAAGCGTAAGTCGTCGTTTGATAGGCCCAGGCGAGTGGTCTACTGTCCTGAGGAGAGAGGTAGTTAGGGCTTCTTGAAGGTTTGCATATACGGATTTGGAGGAAATTCCTGAAATAAAAAATAGTTATTTGCACTTTCATCTTCTCAGGCAAGAGTTTCTTGGAAGGGTGAAATCATGCTAATGCAGACAGACTGTGTGATTTGGTGCTTAATAAAAACAATAAAAAAATAACAATAGTCATTGAGCCTTTTTCTTGCTTGCCATGGTTCTCAGCACTTTAAATGCATTCTGTTTTAAATTATTCTCTACAATTTTATGGGGTAGGAATTATTATCACCACTTTTACAGAAAAAGGATGTGAAAGGAAGACATTTGTCTATGGTTATGGAATGAGGACAAGACAGAACACGTGTCTTTTTGTTTTTGTTTTTTCAAACAGTGAAAAGGCATGGTAAGTATGATAAGAGTAATTTGCAGGTTTGTAACGGTTTATTTTCAAAGTGTTCTTTAAGCATCATATTGCTCCTCTGTGGTCTTATAATGGTCTGTGGCCTCCCTACACACTGCTAGAGGGGCTTCTCTGGTTTGACCCTGCTGTGGATATGGCTTGTAGCTTTCCTGTTTACTAATCCTGGTTGTTAGTAACCTGTTGCCCTGAAGCTGACTTCATGCCTCGCACTGCTGCTGACTCTGGGAGAACTCCTGAAGCGCAGCAAAGCCTTTGGGCATGGAGAACAGGCCTTCCTCTGGGCGGCACAGGGAGTAGTGCAGAGCCTCATGCTTAATGGTATGTTGGTTGCTTAGTTATCGAGCCTTACTACAGATTGTGACTTCATTCTGAAAAAAAGAATGCAGTGTTGAAGTGATTTGCATCCTTGCTAGCTTAAAAAAATATTTTACTTTAGCTGGAAGTGCCATGCAGTAAAAGAACAACTGATTTTGATACAAGAGTTTTGGGGTTGAGTTCAGGCTCTTCCGTTTCCAAGCTGTGTTATCTTAAGTAAGTTACCTCGTATCCCTGAACTTTAGGTTCTTCTTTAGTAAGTTATGGTGAATATGTACTTCATAGGGTTGTTAGGAAGTTCCAATAAGGTAATGTTAAATAATATTAAAGAAGTTTTTAACACAATTGAGTATTATATGTGTATTTATTATTATTGTTGTTGTCGTTGTGATTACGTGGTTTTGTGAAAGTATGTTATGTACAGTCAATCACCAGATAGTTCTACAATTATATTTCATGCTATTTCATGCTAATATACTTATTCCTTAAAGCACAGGAATTCATATGAATCATTCTCTGGTTCTGGGCCTGTTGTAATCTAACACCCTGGCAGCTCATTTACAATACACTTACCATTTCTAAGCATAAATGCACACTGGATTGATAATTATTTCTCCAAGCTATAGTTGGAGTTGGTAAATTAATTTAATGCAGGCTCTTAACTGCAGGATTTATATTATATGTGTCAGCTTAAACACACACCCAGAGACACACTCACACCGTGACAGAATTGCCCACTCTCACAAATTCATCCTTATAAAGCTTCCCCTCTCCAAGGGCAAAGCTCAAGGGGACTCTCACCAGGACCAGATGTTCTCTGAAGGAGAGTTGTACGGTTTGACTTCCTTTTAGTTCTTTAAGAGGTACAGCTCTCGTTTATATCAAAATAAATTCTGGAAGTGAAGGAGAAGATCACAAAAAGCAAATATATTTGTTCTTTCCACCTTACTAAACTCCATTGAATTTATTAAGCATTTTTAAAAGGTCAAGTTATCATTCCCATTTATCAAATTAAAACATAGTTCCTGGGGCCAGCCTGGTGGGGCAGTGATTAAGTTCTATATGCTCCGCTTTGGTGGCCCAGGGTTTGTGGGTTTGGATGGATCCCAGGTGCAGACTTACACCACTCATCAAGCCATGCTGTGGTAGCGACCTATATGCAAAATAGAGGAAGATGCGTACAGATATTGGCTCAGGGCCACTCTTCCTCAAGCAAAAAGAGGAAGACTGGCAACAGGTGTTAGCTCAGGGCCAATCTTCCTCACCAAAAAACAACAACAACAACAACAATCCAAAATATATAGTTCCTTAGTTTTAGCACATAGAATTGACTATAAGTCTGAAGACATAGAATATACAATTTACCAATTAAGGGTTCACTTCAGGGTTTATCTCTTATTAAGTGTAAAAGGACACCTAATTTGCAGTGTGACTCCAGTATTCCTTCAGCACTAATTATAACATTTATATGCCAGTTGTCAGGTGTGTCTTGGAAGCAATAAAATAATAATCATGCCTTTGTATATAATGACTTCTTTTGTTTTTATAGAAAAGCGCCTTAATTAGGAGACAGGATTTTCCCTTGGTTCCAAGGATAGAAACGTGGTGGGGGCATGATGACGGGAACGAGATCTGAAGTTCACCAGGACCCAAGACAGATTTTCTCAGCCTGTGCCTCTCTCTGGTAATACACATGCCCATTTCTAGGCATCTTCCACTGTCCTTTTCTTGCTAAAGAGTGGTTTTCTGTACTCTACTTCCCCACTGACATGTCTCTTTCTCAGCTTCCTCAGGGTGGGATCCTTCAACCTAAGGGTCTACATGGTATGACAAAGAAGCAGCCACCATTGACTGAGCTTTCTGCCCTTTGATCCAATTACAAACTCCTGGGAGAGGAGCTCTCATTACCTAGCCCAGTCTTTTCTTTACTGGTCCTTGTGTAAACTGCCCAATGGGCTGCAGCCATGGGACAAGGACCTAAAGTGCAGACGTGACTCCAGGGGCAGTGGTGGCAGTTCTTAGAGAAGGGGGCTTGGGCAGGATAATCACCCCCAAAAGCAATAACGTAAAAAGATTTTAATCATAGAAACACTCTACTGTTGTCACAGAAATATCAGTGTGCAGAGACTCAGGTTTACAAAAATCCGGATTTAGTTTTTGTTTCTTTTTAAAGCTTGGCACCTGAGCTAACAACTGTTGCCAATCTTCTGGGGTTTTTTTTCTGCTTTTTCTCCCCAAATCCTCCCAGTACATAGTTGTATATTTTAGTTGTGGGTCCTTCTAGTTGTGGCATGTAGGATGCCACCTCAACACGGCCTAAGGAGTGGTATCATGTCTGCGCCCAGGATCCGAACCAGCGAAACCCCTGGCCACCGAAGCAGAGTGCGCGAACTTAACCACTCAGCCATGGGGCCGGCCCCTAGATTTGGTTTATGTCCTTAGTTTTATGCCTTGACCAAGTCTGTGAACATTATTTTAGCCAATCCTTTATAGTACTTGAGATAGTTATTTAAAGGAATTCTGTGGGTGAATCTTTTTAAAAACATGTAGCAACATGCCTTTATGGAGCATCCCTTCATAAGTACACTATTTGACTTATAGACTTTCCTATGGTAGATTAGTACAACAGTCAACAAAGAATTGACTTCACATTGTTAGAATAGATACTTTATAGAGTTTTATGGTTCCTTAAGCCATGGGATCTGTCTATTTGGTCATAAATTTGGGGTGCTTGCTCCTTCCTTTAGTCTATATCTGCTTGTATACAGTCTGTATACAGAATTGTTATCTTAATTTTAAAATAAGCACAGAAAAGAACTTGAAGCGTTAGAAGAACTGAAAGAAGGAGAATGTGACTGGAGTCCAGCGAGCAAGGGCAGAGTGACGCATACACATAAACATCAAGAAAGAATCAAGACAGATATCAAGAAAGCTCTTTATGAATGCTGTGATTTTTGTTTTCAGTGTATGAATTTGCTATTTTTAGCAGACGTCACTAAAGACCAGTGCAATTTACAAAACTCACTCTCAAGGTATTCCATGACTCATTAAGTTAGTAACGCTTTCTCAGAATGGAGGAAAATCCGTATAAGGTGCAGTTAGACCCCCAGGTCTCCTTCCCTCCCTGGAGACCAGGTGACTTTCCCCAATGTAGGAGACAAGCCATTGATATTCAGGGAAACTGAATCTGCCATGCTCTGAACTTCTCTACACAAGACACAGCAACATATGTGTTTGATGAAATTAAAAAAGAAAACTACAAGAAACAGAGACAATGCAGGGAGGAATAGAAGACACAAACAAAAGCAACTATTGTAACTGAAATCCTCAGAATTACAAGAAATAGTGGATCCACTGCAAACAAAAACAAAGCAAAAATATGATGCTCATGTAAAGAAACAGAATCAGAAAAAGCTCTTGGAAATAAAAATAAAATCATTTAAAAAAATTAAGCCATTTTTGAGAAAATCCCTGGATAAACAGAATCAAAAGATAAAGAAATGGAAATAGAAGAAAAGAGGCCAGAAAATTAAATAATCATAGATTGCATAAAGAAAGAGCAGAGAAAGCAGACATTGAGAAATTACTGAAGAAATAGAACTCAAAAACTCATCCTAGAACTGGAGTACAAAGGCCTCTAGCATAAAAGAATCCAGCAAGAGCCCAGCGAGAAAGGACTCACATCAAAACACATTTTTATGAACTTTCAGAACATCTGGAAAAAGCAAAGGATCCCAAAACTTTCCAAAGAAAGAATTAAAATGAAAAAAAGAAAAAGTAAACATATTTACCCACAGAGACTCCAGAATCAGAATGGACTTAAAATTATTGAAGGAAACACTGGTGTTAAAATGTTAGAGAGACAGCTTAAAATTCAAAAGGAGCATAGTTTTCGACTTACAATTGTATACTCAGCCAAACTATTATTCAAGTATGTGTATAGAATAAATATATTTCAAGAATGTAAAAAATAATTCTTGATTCTTGTGCTCTTTCTTTTCCAGCTTCATTGAGGTATGATTGACAGATAAAAATGATATGTGTTTTGGTTGTACAATGTGATTTTTTTAAACATGTACAATGTGATGATTTAATACACGTATACATTAGTTACTGCAGAATAAGCTTCAGCAAAATGAGAGGAAAAAAAAGTAAATGACAACATGGAACCCAGGGAAAGGAAGTTCGACTCCTGAAGGAAGTCCTTCTTTCCTGCCTGTCCGCCTGCCTTCCTTTTCTTTTTCTCTCCTTCCTCATTTTCTTTTTCTTTTTAGCTTAAAAATGGCACCAGATTTTAAATCCCGTAAACTGGAATCTGTAGATGTTTACAACTGTTATGCAGTGGCAATTCCCTTTGTCCAAAATAACTTTTGGCATCCTATCTTTAATGAGTCGTATGGTTATTGACAGAGATGATCCCAAGAGTGGTGTGGTTAGGGAGAAAAATGCAGAAGAGAACAGGTGAACTGATTAAGGATATAAAGAAAGCAAGCAGAGAACTTCAGGAAGCAAAATGAAAGTCAGAATAGTGTGTTGTCCCCTAGAAAGATATGAATGGAATTAAAGCTTGGTGGGAAAGTTTGAACTCTTAGCTTGCAAAACATTCTCAAAGCTATCAAAATATTTCGTGCTTTCTTTAGAATTTCTGCATCATCTCTTCAGAACCATGAGTATAAATTAATTTCAAATACACTGAGAAGAGGTTGAGAAAAATTTGCTGTAACAAACAACTTTACTGCATATGAGAGAAATAATTTTAGAAGGAAATTGGCAATTATTTTGTCATAAATCGCCACTCAGGTCTATGCTTAGCCTGTTTTTGTGTGCATTGTTCTTTAGGTCATATTGAATAAAATAGTAAAGTAAATCAGTTCTTTAGCACACTATACCAGATATTATATCTTTATCAATTACATTTCCACTGGGAAACATCACATTTGTCCCATTTCACTGTATTTTTATACCAGTACTTTGATGGAAAGGACCAAATGGGAGAAATTGGTGGGTACTACAAGAAACTAAAAGCAAAGGGTCTGTGGGCTGAGTAACTGTTCCCCCGTGATAATATTATGATATGTGTTATCTGTCTCTATGGATATAGTCGAGTATATGAGGATTAACTGTTAGTGATATGTTTCTTAAACACACTTAGAAAGTTAGACATTTGAGAGACACTGATACCTGTGTCAGACAGCCTGTACTAGCTGCCACTCCACACAAGGGGGAGAGGCCTGCTTGACTCGTTAGCATCCAATGAGTGGGCGGGAAGAATTCTAAAGTCTTTTTATTCTCTCCCCTCCCCAACTGTCCTGAGATATCCTTGTTTTCCTTTCCTGTCTTACTTCTCTATATTTTCTTTTTTCTCAACTTTAACAAGTAGAGTATGTTCAGATCTCTCTGTGATCTGCACACTATGTTCGATGCTCAGCTAAAGTCTGCCTTCACTTAAGACTGCAAGGAAATGACACTTGCAAGATTGCAAGTTTTGAGCCAAATTACACAGTGAGTGCCATTTCTTAAAGCAATAAGCTTGAGAGGTTTATGTGAGTAAATCTCTCTGAGCCAACAGCTAAACAGTTATTTGGAGTGCTCTGAAAAATCTTCCTCCTTTCTTTGTTTAAGGAAAAAGCTATTAAAGAGATTAATAAACAGTGGTGAATGTTGTTCTATTCAGAAGATTTATTCAATTATACTCCATTTTTCTCCTTCCACCTGGCTGAGCTGGAGGTTTTTGTATTTACTTTTCTGAGTCTAAGTATACACGCACAAGATGTTACAACCTAGAAAAGGAAAAGATGAGAAATATCTAAAGAGCCTTTATGAAAATCAACACAAAGTTGAAACTGAGCTAACAGTTTTGAGTGTTGAAAATTCCATGGGTTGGTTTGTGTGTGTGAGTATATTATTAGAGGAAATTTCACGTGCTTTTTTCTTCCACCGGTTGGGTTTGTATATGGCTCATTTATGTATGCTGTGAGGTGTGGCGGGAGGCTGGATGTTGTGTGCCTACCTATGAATGAAGAGAGTGGCCCACTTGAATGTTGAATATCCCATTGGCTATGTACTATTTCAAGCATTTTTATCTTTGACTGCAGATGGTTTAGATCTGCTGTTTTTCTCTGCCTTTCAAATTCCTCAAAGTTGTTACGTCTCAGAAGTTCTTTCTCAAATTTTCCCTATTTTGTTCGTTATATTTGCTAATAGTGCAGATAGTGTCATATTTCCGTTGCTAACACATGTCTTTCAAATGGTCAAGTTTAGAGTTGGTTTAGATTGCAAATATTTGAAATATAATTGATATATTGTGAGAGATAAGAGGTACCAAATTTCAACTTTAAAGCTTTACTAAAAGAAATACACAATAATTTCTGTCACCCATTGTAATAATAGACTCAGTGAAAGAAATTATTGAAAAAGAAAGTAAATATATAAGAAGATATTAAAAGGGAAAGTTGGTGACAAAGATAAAAGATGAGCTCAACGAGAATTGGTTTGAATAAAGAATAGAAACAAATTTTACTCTATTAGAGGAGGAAGACTCGAAAGAACAGTTGGACTTGGAGAGAAAATTTAAAGTGTGGAGGAACTGAGTTGAAGAAGTTTATGTTTAAGGCTCTTATCTGTTCACAGTCATCCTCTCCCCTCCCCCCCAAGCATTATTATTACTCTACAAACTTGATTAGTTTCTTCATACCATCTACTACTACCTGAAATTATTTTGTTCTGAGTGTTCCTTTAGTTGTTTGATATCCACTGGCACCTCTAGAATGTAGGCTCCATGAGATTAAGACACTTGTCTATCTTGTTCCTACCACATATTTAGTATGTGCCTGGCATACAGTAGGTGCTCAATAAACATTTAAATGAAACGACATTGTCAATAAACCTTCATATGAGAACAAAGGCGGAGCATGTTAGGAGAATAACAAGTTTTGGAGCATACACTGTAGTGAATGATCTATCTAATATTCATGGCATTCATTACAGCTAGTATTTATTGAGTACCTATTATGTGCCATGAACTAGGCAAAATAATTTGTGTAAAGTCTAATATTCATAATCACCTATGAGAAAACTTTTCTATACCCAGCTTAGAGTGAAGAAACTAAAGCTTAGAAATATGTTTGAATTTAGAAAGCTGGTAATTAGTTTGGCCATGTGTTGATTTTTATTCAGCTACAGATAAGTAAACAGATTTTGAACAGGATTTATGTCCCAGTTTTTGTTAAAAACATAAACTTTTAAAGGATTCACTTGCCTGGTAAAACAGTTTTCTCCATTTATTTCAGACAATCTTGAAGCTGGAGTGGAAAGAACAGTGTTCCCAGGATTGCAGGTAAGCAAGAACAGGACATGGTGGGAGACTGTTGGGACCAGGTAGGTGAGAGGTTCAAAGTCTCAAGTACAACTGCAAATAGTCACAGTGACTAGACTTCGGGTCTAGACCGAGTAAGAAGACAAACAAACCTAGGAATGGACCAATGGACTGGTGCTATTTGAGAATATGTCAGCGGGAAAGAGTGATCAAGTGAGGTTAAGTCATTGTTTCCTCACTTCTCATTGACTTTCTAGCTTGACTTTAGTCCTCATTACCCTATGAAACAATATTTTCCGTTGTTTCCATTATGACATGAGAACATTTCCTCATAATTTGCTTCTTTTCCATCGTCTTCATATGGAATATCTCTACAGAATTAAACCCTGCTGATTGTACACTTCTGGAAAGTCTTCTCTTGATTTATGCGGTGCTGCAGTCTATTGACTTGACTCCTGTTTCTGACTACTCTCTTCACCCTGGCCTCTCTTTCTTCATCACCCCTTAAAATGTAAGCATTTGACAGAGTTGGTGATTTCTTCTGATTCTGTGCTTATTTTCTGGGAGTTATCTATTCTGAAGATGTCACCATGTCAGACATGGTTGCTCCAATCTCCAAGTACCACTAAACATCTCCATATGGATATCTTGCTAATAATTCAAACTCACGTCCATCCAAAACCAAGTCCATTTTTCTCTTGACTTTCATACTCCCATATTCCAAGCCAGCTTCTCCTATATATCCTGAGTTGATGATTGCCTTGGTTACCTAGGGCAGAAAGCTCAGAGTAACTCCTGACTTTTCCCTTCTTCACTATCCAATCCCTTATTGAGATCACTTGAGTCCTCCCTGAAGTATCTCTTGTATACACTTCTTTTCTTCTGTTTTTAAGATTACCTATCTTGTATTGTTGCATTAGCTCCCAACCCGTCTCCTTGTTTCCAAAGATTTCCCTTGGCAATCCATTATTTCTGACACCCTCCATACACACACAGAGGCATCTTTCTTACAAAAATAAGTCTTAAATGCTTCTTATTGCCTACCAAATAAAGTGAAAGTTCTTTAACATTGTATTCAGAACCTTAAACTAGTTTTCTGTGGTTTTCCTTTCCAGGCTCATTTCTTTTCACTACACTTTTTGTCCTAGACTCTCCTTTCAAACCCTCCAAGAACTATTCTATAATTAATCTTGGACATGCCCTGAATTTTTCTTCAGCTGAGCATTTGCTCTTGAGTTTCCTTTCATTGTATTTCTCTTAGACTTTCCCTGTGAACCATCACTGCCCATTATTCCAGATCCAGCTTATCACTTCTTCCTTGAAATCACCCATCCCCATTTCTATCGATGACATCACTACTCTTTCCAGATGCCATGGCATTTTGTTTATACATTTTACGGCAGTTTTATTAGAGAGATAGTCAGTTTAGTAGTGATAAAGAAGGTCAGCTCAAGGATCAGGCTTACTTGTTCTGTCACCTCTGGCAAATCACTTAATCTCTTTCTCAGTTCCTTTATCTGTAAAAATAAGATTATTAACATCTACTTCATTGAGAGATAATGCATGGAAAACTTTTAGAGGAGCGACTAGGTCCAAGTAAGTGTTGAACCTGTGCTATTTATCATCATTATCATCATCGTCATCATCGCTATTTGTATTATCGCCATTTGAATAGATGAGCATCTGTGTTTCCCCATAGACTTTGAGCTCCTTGAGGCTAGAGAATATATTTTCTTTATCTTGTGTCCTAAACCATAGCACAGATGCATGAAACAAACCTTTTAAAAAATTTAATAAAAATAATAAAAGCAAGGATCTCAAAGAGCAGCTAATCTGAAACTTATCTATATGACTTTTTAATCCATGATGCCGACAACTTGGATGCCTTGCAAAATGAGGTTATATTCCATTATCAGAAGCTGAGAGGTGGTAAGGTTAATAGTTCAGAAACATGCTTAATTTCAAGAATAAAACATCTAGAGATTAGAAGTTTGTATTTGATAAATACCTCCAGTTCCCCTCCCCCCAAAAGTTTATAAATTTGAACGTGTGAAAGTTTTGGCTTCACTTGGGTTAAAAAGTATATTACAAAGATGCTATAAAGTAGCTCTCCCTTAAGGTATAAAATTTTGGATGTTTGCATGCTTTCTTTTGACACATCCAAGATGGCACAAAAACCAAACGTTAATCTATTTTGGGATGATTCTGGGCATAAATAAATAGTGAAATGGGCTTGAATTAAAACAGCTCAAAGGCAAGCATGCTAACAGAAATCATCTGGGTCATATGCTTCTATTGCAACAATGAATGTGATAATAATTACAAAAATATTTCTAGAATTCTATGTTACCTAGGACAGAGGCAAAAAATCATCCCTTTCTCTCCTCTTTGTCATTATGGCTTTTCTCTTCCGTGTTATTGAAAAAAGATTCTACTCTCTTTTGCAGACATCTATTAAAAATGTAAGCACATGTTTTCTAAAATAGAGATTTGTAATAGAGACGTCAAACCTACTTTCCATGGCAATAACCCGAATGACATTAATGTGACATTCTAATGCCTCTCATGCTAACTTCCACTAAGACAGTATAATCTATGAAAATTCATAAAAAATGAAAACATGTTTCTTGAAATATGTGCTCCTACAGCTTCTTTTTGACATCTTTTCCCAGTCATTAGATTTGTAGATATTTGAGATGTAACATTGCCTATATTCCTTTTTTTTTTTTTTTACTACTTGATAAGCATATTTTTGGCGAGGAAGATTGGCCCTGACCTAACATCTGTTGCCAGTCTTCCTCTTTTTTTTCTCCCCAAAGCCCCAGTACATAATTGTAGGTCATTCTCTAGTTCTTCTATGTGGGATGCCACCACAGCATGGCTTGATGAGTGATGTGTAGGTCCACGCCCAGGATCTGAACTGGCAAACTCTGGGCCACTGAAGCAGAGTGTGTGAACTTAACCACTTGGCCATGGGGCCGGCCCCCGCCTACATTCTTTTTATTCAGTTTGTGACTCTGTCAAAAGTCTTATGCATGAGATGATTGGTAATCCAAGTGTGTTTTCAATATTTTTTCTATTGTTATTAAAATTAATGATACTTAGCTTATCAAGGGTGATGTTTTATAAATGTACAGTCAGATATCAGTGAAAAAGACTAATAGTGAATTATAAATGGAAATCAATCTCAACATGAATTAATAAGCTGTAAGAAATTGATTTTTATTTCTGTTGCTACTTCATTACACACATTAATGCCTTAAAGGAAAAGCTATTCCATGTTCCCTAAGATCTAGCTGAAACATTTGTCAAGACAGGTCATATTAAAAAATCCTTTGAGATCTTCACTAGTCTTGTTTTAATATAATTTTGGCCAGATATCACTTAAATTTTTTTTTCTAATTTGGGTTTGGGTTTAATAATTCAATGTCATTTGAACAATAGACAACTCAACTCATATCTGACTAATATTTTTTTCTTGCTTTTATTGAAGGTACTTGGGGGCAGCTGTGAAGTACCCTAAGAGTCTTATATAGAGATAATAAGATTGTCTTTTGAGAATTAAATTATAAAATCAATACATAGTGGATCAGAGCAGAGATATGTAGTCATTTGGAAAAAAAATAGATTCACTTGCAGGGTCAGTGCAAGGCTTGACTGAATACATAAATAAATCTAAAGGAGAAATAATAGTCACTGGGGACATTCTGCAAAAAGATCAGGAAAAGCTGACCCAGAGGAGCAAACATGGGCTATGTCTAAGCACAGAAAGGACATATTGGCCAATGGCTTTATTGTGGAGAGCCATGCTTCAGGCTGTTACTTGAATTATGTAACTCACTTTTGTTGTTATTCTGTTCTCACCAAGGACCCTTCCCATGAAAGATTAACTTTCCGTGAGGGTCTGCCTTTGGGAGAGAGAGCTGCTTGTGCTGATGTGAGTGTTTAAGGAATTATAGGAAGACAATATTTCTATTTACAAATTGGAATTCTAATTTTATGTCTCATTCTCTATTAGGTGAATGAAGCCCACCCCCTAAAAGATGAATTGACTCTCAATGTGATAACATTTAGTGGGTTTTTCCCAGCTTTATTAAGATATAATTGACATGTAACATTGTATAAGTTTATTATGTGCAGCATGATAATTTGATACATATATATTGTGAAACAGTTACCACAGTAAGTTTAGTTAACACATCTGTTACCTCACATAGTTACCATTTGTGAGTGTGTGTGGTGAGAACTTTTAAATTACTCTCTTAGCAACTTTCAAGTATACAATACGGTATTGTTAACTATAGTCACTATCCTGTACATCAGATCCTTAGAACTTATTCATCTTATTACTTGAAGCTTGTACTATTTGACCACCTTCACCCATTTCCCCTACCACCACCCCCTACTCCTGTCGGCCACCAATCTACTCTATTTGTATGAGTTTTTTTTTTTAGATTCCATATATAAATGAGATCATACAGTATCTGTCTTTCTCTGACATTTCACTTAGCATAATTCCCTCAAGTTTCATGCATGTTGTCCCAAATGACAAGGTTTCCTTCTTTTTTATGGCTGAATACCATTCCATAGTATATATACACACCAAATTTTCTTTATCCATTCATCTGTCACTGGACATTTAGGTTTATCCATATCTTGGTTATTGTGAATAAGCCGTGATGGACATGGGGGAGCAGATATCTCTTCAAGATTCTTATTTCATTTCCCTTTGGCTATACGCCAAGCAGTGGAATTTCTGGATCATATGGTAGCTCTATTTTTAATTCTTTGAGGAGCCTTCATACTCTTTTCCATAGTGGCTGCACCAATTTACACTCCCACCAACAGCACAAGGGTTTCCTTTTCTCCACACCCTCAGGAACACTTCTTATCTCTTATCAATTTGACAATAGTCATCCCAACAGATGTGAGGTGATATCTCATTGTGGTTTTGATGTGCATTTCCCTATGATTACGGATACTGAGGATCTTTTTGTGTTTCTGTAGGCCGTTTATATATCTCCTTTGGAAAAATGTTCATGCAGATCCTTTACTCATTTCTTAATTGGGTTATTTGTTTTTTGCTATTAGTTGTCTGACTTCTTCAAATATTTTGGATATTATGCCCTTACCAGATATTTGATTTGCAAATATTTTCTCTCATTTCAATTAAGTTGCCTCTTTATTGATTGTTCCCTTTGCTGTGCAGAAGATGTTTAGTTTGATATAGTCCCACTTGTTTTTGCTTTCGCTGCTTGTGCTTTTGGTAGCATAGCCAACAACTCATTGCCAAGATAAATGTTGAGGAGATTTTCCCCTATGTTTTCTTCTAGAAGTTTTATGGTTTCAGGTCTTACACTTAAGTCTTTAATCCATTTTGAGTTAATTTTTATGAGTGCTGTAAGATGGGAGTACAGTTTCATTTTTTTGCATATGAATATCCAGTTTCTCAACATTAGTTTTTGAAGAGACTATCTTTTCCCCATTGCGTATTCTTGGTTCCCCTGTCAAATATTAGTTGACCATATATCCTTGGGTTTATTTCTGGGCTCTTGACTCTTTTTCATTGGTCTATGTGTTGATTTTTATGTCAGTACCAATACTACTGTGATTATTATAGCTTTGCAGTATAGTTTGAAATCAGGAAGTGTGATGACTCTAGCTTTTTTCTTCTTTCTCAAGATTGCTTTGGCTATGCAGGGTCTTTTGTGGTTCCATACAAATTTTAGGACTCTTTTTTGTATTTCTGTAAAATATGCCATTGGAATTTTGATAAGGATTGCATTGAACCTAAGATGACTTTTGGTAGTGTGGTCATTTTAACAATATTAATTCTTCTAATCCATGAATACAAGATATCTTTCCATTTATTCGTGTCTTCTTCAATTTCTTTCATCGGTGTTTTATAGTTTTGAGTGTATAGATCTTTCACCTCCTTGGTTAAATTTATTCCTAGTATTTTATTCTGTTTGATACTATTGTAAATGAGAATATTTTCTTTATTTCTTTTTCAGATAGTTCATTGTTAGTGTATAGAAATGCAACTGATTTTTGTATGTTGATTTTTATGTCCTGCAAACTTAATTTGTTTTAGTTCTAACAGTTTTTTTTTTTGATGGAATCTTTAGGGCTTTCTGTATATAAGATCATGTCATCTGCAAACAGAGATAATTTTACTTCTTTTTTTCTGATTTGGGAGCCTTTTATTTGTTTTTCTTTCCTGATTGCTCTGAATAGGGCTTCTGGTACTATGTTGAATAGGAGTGGTAAGAGTGGGCACCCTTATCTTCTTCCTGATATTAGAAGAAAAACTTTCAACCTTTCACCATTGAGTATGATATTGGCTGTGGATGACATTTAGTTTTAAGTTTATGTTTTGATGGCTAGAACCTATTGCTTGATGATTTTACCACCATAAATGCAACTCTGAGACTAAAGAGAGAGACAGAGAGAGACAGAGACAGAGAGAGAGAGAGAGAGAGAGAGAGGAGAAAAAGAGAGCACTTCTCTCCTGATGAGGCTCAACTACACTATTTCCTTTGAAACTTTTCCACTTAAAACTACCGTGGAACTTCTTGTTCTGGCTTGGGAAATGTTACTCAAATCTAGGGCTAAACTCTATGTCATGTTATACTTTTGCTGTAATCAATTCTTTTATCTAGGTGATAGATCAGCAGTTTATTCAATGATGTAATAATGAGGTGGGCTATAACAGAGTACTTATAATGGTTTTCATCTTCACTTAAAGTATTTTTTTGTATATATGTTGGGATGTAATCAATAAAAGTAAAAACCCTCCATATGGAAAAGCCTCTTACTTTTGGTTAGTATTTTAGAGTTTGTAAAGTAATTTCATGTTAATTCTTTCTTGATCCTTTCAATAAGTATGTGAATTATACAGGGAAAGTATTGTTATTTTCAATTAGAAAACTGTGGCTTAGAGAGTTTAATCGACTCCTAAGATCAGATGACTAAGAAATGGCAGCTGAAACAAGCAGATATGCCTCCAAACACTAGTCCAGGGCTCTTCCAATTGTATTCCTCTGCCTTACATATAGAATTAAAGACACTTTTTAAAAAGATTCCCCAAACTAAAGATTAAATAAAACCTGTTTTTACAAAATGTCCCTATATTTGACTAAACTGTGGTAAGAGGAAAAAGATGATTTATAATTCATTCATGAAATTTTTATCATGCTCCTCCCGTGTGTTAGACGTTGAGCTACAAGTTCAGTGAGATACAAGAAAGGTAGGGTTCCTGGTTTGGTAAAACCAACAGTTTAGTGAGGAAGACAAACAAATGACTGTGATCGTGATTGTGGTAACAGACTAGGGGCTTGAGACACCTTCCCTGGGGTGTGACATTGAGACGGAGGCCTGTTGGAGAGAAAGTTAGCCAGACACAGGACATGAGTGAGGAGGGAGTCTCTTTATATAGAAACCATATCAAGTTTAACTTAATCATCTTAAATAAAAACAGAGAAAATTGAGTTCTTCTGACAACAGCTTTTTGTCCACATCCAGATTCTGACAGGAGAGAGATGGAGGGTGAGAGGAAGAAGGCAAGAGATGCCTTCTTTAAATGCTTTAAATGAGCTGATCCTCGGTAATTAATTACTATGGCTTCTTGGTTCTCATTATCTTAGTTTAGCTGAAAATTTGAAGACAAAAAGCCACACAAGATTTGGGGATGTCTAGTAGGATATTGTGTCGCAGTAAAAACGATTAGTTAGAGGTCCAAACCGATTGTATTAATAAGCCACTTAATCTTTCGTGACAGACAAGAGAAGCCACAAAGGACTAGAGTTCTACGAACTTCAGTTTCAAGTTTTCAAAAGTTCATCAGTGAAGCAAGAAATTGAAAGGCAAGGTGGAAAATTATTTTATTCAGAGGTCTCAGTTATTGTTAATCTACATTCGTGGTTACTGTGTACTAATCCTTCTCGTTGGCATGAGGAAAATTCTGAAGGAGTCCCCACAGAGGGATAATAATAAGCATCAGCGTGAAAAAACAGAACTAACCAGAAATTACTTTGAAAATAAAATTTTGACCATGAGAGACTGAATAGCTTTCATTAAAAGTGAAACAATAAATAGAGCCCAAACCTTGAATAACTAGAAGCTTAGGGAATGGGTTTTTTATTAAAAATATTTAAAATATAAACTCAGCTTTTTTTTTTTTGAGGAAGATTAGCCCTGAACTAACATCTGCTGCCAATCCTCCTCTTTTTGCTGAGGAAGACTGGCCCCAAGCTAACATCCGTGCCCATCTTCCTCTACTGTATGTGTGGGACGCCTTCCACAGCATGGCTTGCCAAGCAGGGCATCAGTCTGCACCCAGGATCCAAACTGGTGAACCCCAGGCCACTGAAGCTGAACATGAGAACTTAACCGCTGCATCACCAAGAGGCCCCCTCACCTTTTTTTTAATGAGGAAGATCAGCCCTTAGCTAACATCTGTCACCAATCTTCCTCTTTTTGCTTGAGGAAGATTGTTGCTGAGCTTGCCTCTGTGCCAATCTTCCTCTATATTGTATGTGGGACACTGCCACAGCATGGCTTGATGAGTGGTGTGTAGGTCTGTGCCTGGCATCTGAACTCGCAAACCCTGGGCCACTGAAGGGGAGCACATGAACTTCACCATTATGCCAATGGGCCAACTCCTAAAGTCACCTTTTTAAAAAAGATCTTTTTATGCTTGTGTTCTTTTCTGATTATAATAATATGTGCTTGTGTTAGAAAGTTGGAAAATTAAAATGTTTTTTTGTTACATAGATGAAACAATAATATCTAGTGATTAAGTTAAAGTAATTCAACAACCAGGTACCAATTACATTTTAATGTATTTCCTTCATGTCCCTTAAGAATGTGTATACATAATTAAATATATGAGAAAAATTGGCTGTGTATGACTTTTCAGATTGTTGTCAGTTATATTATGAACATTTCCACATGATATTAACTGTTTTTGAATTTTTAAATTTTTATTTCTGTATACTGTTTTAACATGTACACGTTATTTAACCATTGTTCGTATGCTAGATATCTTGGGTGTCCTTTTTTGTCATTCTTAAATAACGCTTGAGTAAATAGGCTTGCACAAGGGTCGGATCCTTTTTTTTTTTGCATAAATTCCTATAAAGGATTTTTTTTGGAATGTTTAAAATGTATTTTAATACTTATATTTAAAGAGTATGAATGTTTAAAATATATTTCTATGTATTATAAAATTGCATGCTCATATGCCTCATTTGTTTTCCATAACAATTTGTACAAAATTTATATTCATTTCTTTTTATGTCTAAGAATATTGAATGAAAGTCCACATTTCACTACGTCTTATAAACTTTGAAAATTACCTGTTAAATAACTGTGTCTGATAATAATGGTAGACTGAACTGATACGTTTACATCCCTCCTCACCTAAAATCCTTAAACTTGCGGACAATTTGTTTAAAAAAATAATCTATAGCAGCACTGACATAAAAGAAAGGAGGCCATCTGCAGACAAGACATTGGTAGGAATTCCAGAAAATAAGAAAGCAGAGGGCATTGGGATCTCAAAGAAACAAGAGAGGAGAAAAACAGCCCAAAACAATTGGGAAAACTATTTCAGAAGGAGAACAGATTCCAGGGACATTTCAAGCTTAGAGTCAACACATACAGAGGCCAGTATTATGTGTGGAGGAGTTATCAACTTAAAAGATTGCTTGTGTGTTTGCACTCCCATCCCTTGGAGTTCTCCCTAAATGAACTCCCATCCCTGGAAATGAACTAACGTGTCTGGAGTGAGCACCTGGAGTGAATGCTTTGGTCCCAGAGAGAAGTAGAAAGAAAGAACATTTCAGCAGGGAAACAGTTTTAATTGCTCATCCTGAATAAAGGTTTTTTATTTTGGGAATCAGAGATGTTGGTCTATAGGTTATCTGTCTGCTTCCCTGATGCCCTCCTGTATGCGTGCTCAACTTAGCTACACAGAGATAGCTGATTCCTCCACTCAGAGAGAGGCCTGTTGGACAGCCAGCATATAATATGTGCAGAAGACAAGATACCTATACCAGTTAACTGTGCCAATCAACATGGTCCTTCATTCACAAGTATGTACCACCAACCAAGGATCACCAGATGTTTGAAGAAAACTGATAGCACTTTCCTTTCACCATTGAATTGCCTTGGCAGCTTAGTAGAAAACCAATTGACCTTACTTCTCAACTCTCAATTATGTCCCATTGATCTTTATGTCTACCCTTTCACTAATATCAAACTGTCTTGATAAGTGCAACTTGAAACATTGTAGGGTAAGTGCTCCAACTTTGTTCTTCTTTTAAAACATTCTTTGGCTAGGAATTATGGATTTTCATACAAACTTTTTTTTTTGAGGAAGATTAGCTCTGAGCTAACTGCTGCCAATCCTCTTCTTTTCGCTGAGGAAGATTGGCCCTGAGCTAACATCCGTGCCCATCTTCCTCTACTTTATATGTGGGACGCCTACCACAGCATGGCGTGCCAAGCAGTGCCATGTCTGCACCTGGGATCTGAACCAGTGAACCCTGGACCCCTGAAGCAGAATGTGCACACTTAACCGCTGTGCCATGGGGCTGGCCCCAATTTCATACAAATTTTAAAATCAGCTTGCTAATTTTTACAAAATGTCTGCTGGAATATTTTATTAGGAATGCATTGAATCTATAGATCAATTTGGGAAGAAATGACATACATTGAGTCTTCCAATCCATGAACGTGGTTTATCTCTTTATTTATATCTTCTTTAATTTTTCTCAATAATGTTTTGTAGTTTTCACTGTAGAAGTTTTGGGATCCTTTGGTTAGATTTATTGCCGGGTATTTTATGACTTAGATGTTATTGCAAGTGAAGCTGATTGCCACTTATTTTTTTACTGCCAGTGTATAAAAATACAGTTGATTTTTTTGCATGTTAACATCACCCTGAACTCTTCCAAATCTAGCATTAATTTTAATAATTGTTTTTGTATGGTTTTTGGATTCTTCTACATATACCATCATAGGGACTTAGGGACAGTATTATTTTTTCCTTCTATTCTCTGTGTGTTTCCTTTCTTCTTTCTTCTTCTTCTTTTTTGCTTTATTGCAATTTCTAAGACATTAACTACAATTTGACAAGAGATGGTGAGTGTGAACATCTTGACCTTTGTCCTATGCAGGGGGCACAGGGGAAACACTTTAGTCTTTCACCATTAAGTGTTGTATTAGTTGTAGATGTTTTCATGTGCCCTCTATCAGAATGAAGAAATTTCCTGCTATCCTTAGTTTGTTGAGCATTTTTATTATGACTGGATATCGAATTTTGTGAATTTTAGTCTACTGAAATGGTTATATTATTTATCTTTATTCTGTTAATATATGAATTACATTGATTAATTTTTGAATGTTAAGCCAACTTTGCAGTTGTGGTATAAACCCTACTTGGTTATGTTGTATATATTTGCACATATTGATGGACTGAGTTTACTAATATTTACATAAGAATTTTTGCATCTATGTTCAGAAGAGATATTGGTCTATAGTTTTTTTTGTGAAGACTTCATCAGGTTTGGTATTGGTATTGGAGTTTGTGAAATTTCAGTTGTACATTATTATTGGAGTTTGTGAAATTTCAGTTGCACATATGAAATTTCAGTCATATTTTAGGTGCACCACTTCACCCTTTGTGCTCATCCCCCTACCCCACTTTCCCCTGGTAACCACTAATCTGTTCTGTTTGTCCCTGTGTTTGTTTATCTTCCACATATGAGTGGAATCATACAGAGTTTGTCTTTCTCTATCTGGCTTATTTCACTTAACATAATACTCTCAAGGTCCATCCATGTTGTTGTGAATGGGATGATTTTGTCCTTTGTTATGGCTGAGTAGTATGTCATTGTATATATATACCATGTCTCCTTTATCCAGTCATCATTCAATGGGCACTTAGGTTGCTTGCATGACTTGGCTGTTGTGAATAATGCTGCAATGAACATAGGGATGCACGAGTCTCTTTGAATTGCTGATTTCGAGCTCTTTGGATAGATACCCAGTAATGGGATGGCTGGGTCATATGGTATTTCTATTTTTAATGTTTTGAGAAATCTCCATATTGTTTTCTATAGTGGCTGCACAAGTTTGCATTCCCACCAGCAGTGTATGAGGGTTCCTTTTTCTCCACAACCTCTCCAACACTTGTTATTTTTTGTCTTGGTTATTTTAGCCATTCCAATGGGTGTGAGGCGATATCTTAGTGTAGTTTTGATTTGCATTTCCCTGATGATCAGTGATGATGAGCATCTTTTCATGTACCTATTGGCAGATAGCCTATATATATATATATATATCTTCTTTGGAGAAATGTCTGTTTATATCCTCTGTCCATTTTTTGATAAGGTTGTTTAATTTTTTTGTTGTTATGTTGTGTGAGTTCTTTACATGTTATGGAGATTAACCCTTTGTCAGATATACGATTTGCAAATGATTTTTCCCAGTTGGTGGGTTGTATTTTTATTTCAATCCTGTTTTTCCTTGCTTTGTAAAAGATCTTTAATCTGAGGAAGTCCCATTTGTTTATCTTTTCTTTTATTTCCCTTGTCTGAGAAGACGTGGTGTCCGAAAAGATACTTTTAAGACTGATGTCAAAGAGTGTACTGCCTATATTTTCTTCCAGAAGTCTTATGGTTTCAAGTCTTACCTTTAAGTCTTTGATCCATTTTGAGTTTATTTTTGTGAATGACATAAAAGAATAGTCTATTTTCATTCTTTTACATGTGGCTGTCCAGTTTTCCCAACACCATTTCTTGAAGAGACTTTCCTTTCTCCGCTGTATTTTCTCAGCTCCTTTGTCGAAGAGTAGCAGTCCATAGCTGTGTGGTTTTATTTCTGGGCTTTTACTTCCATTGAACAGTGTGCCTGTTTTTATACTGGTAGCCCATTGTTTTTATTATGATAGCTTTGTAGTATATTTTGAAGTCAGGGATTGTGATGCCTCCTGCTGTGTTCTTTTTTCTCAGGTTTGCTTTAGCTATTCGGGGTCTTTTGTTGCCCAATATGAATTTTAGGATTCTTTGTTCTATTTCTGTGAAGAATGTCATTGGGATTCTGATTGGGATTGCATTGAATCTATAGATTGCTTTAGGCAGTATGGACATTTTAACTATGGTTATTCTTCCAATTCATGTGCATGGAACATCTTTCCATCTCTTTTTGTTGTCTTCATCAATTTCTTTCAGGAAGTCTTTTAGTTTCATTGTATAGTTCATTCACTTCCTTGTTAAATTTACCTCAAGGTATTTTATTCTTTTTGTTGCGATTGTGAGTGGGATTGTGTTCCTGAGTTCTATTTCTGTTAGTTTGTTATTAGAGTATAGAAATGCTACGGATGTATGTAAGTTGATTTTGTACCCTGCAAATTTTCTGTAATTGTTGATTACTTCTAGGAGTTTTCTGATGGACTTTTTAGGGTTTTCTATGTATAAGATCACATCATCTGCAAACAGCGAGACTTTCACTTCTTCATTGCCTATTCGGATTCTTTTTATTCCTTTTTTTTACCTAATTGCCCTGGCCAAAACCTCCAGTACTATGTTGAATAAGAGTGGTTAGAGTGGGCACTCTTATCTTGTTCCTGTTCTCAGAGGGATGGCTTTCAGTTTTTCCCCATTGAGTATGATGTTGGCTGTGGGTTTGTCATATATGGCCTTTATGATGTTTGGGTTCTTTCCTTCTATACCCATTTTATTGAGAATTTTTATCATAAATGGATGTTGGATCTTGTCGAATGCTTTCTCTTCACCTATTGAGATGTTCGTGTGGTTTTTCCCCTCATTTTGTTAATGTGGTGTATCACATTGATTGACTTGCAGATGTTGAACCATCCCTGTGTCCCTGGTATGAATCCCACTTGATCGTGGTGTATGATCTTTTTAATGTATTGCTTTATTCAATTTGCCAATATTTTGTTGAGGATTTTTGCATCTATGTTTATCATTGATACTGGCCTGTAATTATCCTTCTTTGCATTGTCCTTGTCTGGTTTTGGTATTAGGATGATGTTGGCCTCATAGAATGTGTTAGGAAGTGCTCCATCTTCCTCACTTTCTGGAATAGTTTGAGAAGGATAGGTATTAAATCTTCTTTGAGTATTTCGTAGGATTCTCCAGAGAAGCCATCTGGTCTTGGACTTTTATTTTTGGGGAGATTTTTGAGTAATGTTTCAATCTCTTTCCTTGTGATTGGTCTATTCAGATTCTCTATTTCTTCTTGATTCAGTTTTGGGAGGTTGTAAGAGTCTAAGAATTTATCCCTTTCCTCTAGGTTGTCCAATTTGTTGGCATATAGTTTTTCACAGTATTCTCTTAAAATCTTTTGTATTTCTGTGGTATCTATTGTGATTTCTCCTCTTTCATTTCTGATTTTATTTATTTGTGTCTTCTCTCTTTTTTGCTTAGTGAGCCTGGCTAAGGGTTTGTCAATTTCGTTTTCTCAAAGAACCAGCTCTTTGTTTCATGGATCCTTTCTACTGTCTTTTTTTGTTTCAGTTTCATTTATTTCTTCTCTAATTTTTATTATTTCTCTCCAACCAACAGTGGGCTTTGTTTGTTCTTTTTTTCCCGATTCTGTTAGGTGTAGTTTGAGATTGCTTATTTGAGATTTTTCTTGTTTATTGAGGGGAACCTCTATTGCAATGAATTTCCCTCTTAGGACTGCTTTGACTGCATTTTAAATGAGCTGGTATGGTATCTTTTCACTCTCATTTGTCTCCAGATAATATTTGATTTCTCCTTTGATTTCTTAAGCGATTATTGGTCATTCAGTAACATGTTGTTGCTATTGAAGAAGGGGCCGCATTTTTTCCCCTTTCCCAGCTTTATTCTTGTAATTGATTTCTATTTTTATAGCATTATGGTCAGAAACGATGCTTGATATTATTTCAATCCTTTTAAATTTATTGAGGCTTGCTTTGTTTACCAATATATGGTCTATCCTTAAGAACGTTCCACTTGCAGCAGAGAAGAATGTGTAACCTGCTGTTTTTGGATGGAGCGTTCTATATATATCTATTAAGTCCATCTGGTCTAGTTTTTCATTTAATTCTACAATTTCCTTGTTCACTTTCTCTCTGGATGATCTAACCATTGGTGTTAGTGGGGGTGTTGAGGACCCCTACTATTATTGTATAGTTTTTGGTATCTCCTTTTAGTTTTGTTAACAGTTGCTTTACATACTTTGGTGCTCCTGTGTTGGGTGCATATATATTTATAAGTGTTATGTCTTCTTGGTGGAATGTCCCTTTTATCATTATATACTCCCCCTCTTTGTCTCTCTTTACCTGTTTTGTCTTGAAGTCTACTTTGTCTGATATGTGTGGCAACACCTGCTTTCTTATGTTAGCTATTAGCTTGGAGTATCATCTTCCATCCCTTCACTCTGAGTCTGTGTTGATCTTTGAGGCTGAGGTATGTTTCCTGAAGGCAGCCTATTGTTGGTTCTTGTTTTTTAATCCATCCTGCCACTCTGTGTCTTTTGATTGGATAATTCAATCCCTTTACATTTAGAGTGATTATTTAAATGTGAGTGCCTAATACTGCCAATTTATAGCTCACTTTCTGGTTCTACTGCATTTTCTTTGTTTCTCGTCCCATGTATTTTGGACTACCAATTCAGTTAGGTAGTTTTCTGTGTTGGTTTTCTTTAGTTTTCTCCTTACTTGTAATTTGTGTCTCTGTTATAATTATTGGTTTAGTGGTTACCATGTGGTTTATATAAAACATCTCAAAGATGAGATAGTCCATTTTCTGATAGCCTCTTACTTGCTTAGACTAAGCCAGTTCCATCCCCTTTCTCTTCCCCCTCCAAGTTGTTATTGTCACATGCTTTTTTCTTCTTGTGTTGTTAGTTTGTGGTTAAAATGACACGATTATATTTATTCTTGGGGTTTCTGTTCCCTTTATCTTTAATGTTATACTTAAGCCTTTGCTAACCTGTTCTGATGGAGAGCTGAAATTTTCTGATTTTGTCTTTCTTCTTATCTCCTTGCTCAGGATTTTGTAACCCCTTTTCTTTTTGTTTTTTTTTTTCAGGTATGTGGGACTTCCTGAGGATTTCTTTTGTGTGTGGGGGTCTTGTGGTGATGAATTCCCTTAACTTTTGTTCATCTTGGAAAGTTTTTATTTCTCCAACATTTTTGAAGGATATTTTCACTGGATAGAATATTCTTGGATGAAAATTTTTCTCTTTCAGAATTTTGAATATATCATTCCACTTTCTCCTAGCCTGTAAGGTTTCTGCTGAGACATCTGCTGACAGCCTGATAGGGGTTCCTTTGTAGGTTATTTCCTTCTGTCTTTTTGCCATTAATATTTTCTCCTAGTCATTGAGTTTTGCAAGCTTCGCTACTATATGCCTTGGGGTTGTTCTTTTTACATTGATAAAGTTGGAGATCTATTGCCTCTGTCACATGGATTTCCAGTTCCCTCCACAGGTTTGGAAAATCCTCAGCTATTATTTCTTTGAACAAGCTTTCTGCTCCATTCTCCTTCTCTTCTTTCTCTGGATACCTATAATCTTTAGGTTCCATTTCCTAATTGAGTCAGATATTTCTTGGAGAGTTTCTTAATTTCTTTTTAGTCTTAGTTCTCTCTCCTCCTCTATCTGCATCATTTCTATATTCCTATCCTCCAGACTGCTAATTCTGTCCTCCATATTATCAGCCCTACTGTTCAGGGAGTCCAGATTTTTCTTAATCTCCTCCATTGTGTTTTTTATCTGCAACATTTCTGATTGGTTCTTCTTTATAGTATCAAGCTCTTTTGTGATGTAGCTCCTGAACTCGTTGAGTTGTTTATCTGTATTCTCTTTTAATTCATTGAGTTTTTTAGTGATAGCTATTTTGAATTCTTTGTAATTTAGGTTATAGATTTCTGTGTCTTCAGGATTGTTTTTTGAGTACTTACCATTTTCCTTCTGTTCTGGAGATTTAATATATTTTTTCATAGTGATTGATAGCATGGATTTGTGCCTCTACATAGACATAGAGTTTGGTTACTGCTTCCACTTGCTGCCACTGGGGGTAAGGGCAGGTGCTGTGTAATCTGCACCCACCAGGATCCCTGTCAACTGTTTCTGATTGAGCCACTCCTTGGGGTCACAGTGGCCCTGTGGGGTCTCCTGTCAACTGTGGGAACAATCACATGGGGGCTTTGGGTTGCTGCTGCCTGCTCCCACAGACCTGCCTAGATACCCTCCCTCCTTAGGGATTGAAGAAGTATTATGGGCTTTTGCAGCAGCCAGGAGCTTGTTCACCCAGACTTGCAGCTCTGCTGCTGTCTAGTCCCACTTGATCTCACTTACCCGTTCTGGGCTCCAGCAGAGCTATGGGTGTTTAATGTGGCTGGTGGTTAGCTCACCTAGCCATGCCGCATCTGCTCCTAGGTCACCCAGCCTTTGTGCTTGGTGAGTGGGTGTCTCTCCTGTAGGGCCAGCTGAGACTCTCCCTGGGGCACTGTGGGACCATGGATTTTCCCACTGGACCAAGGAGCAGTCATATTGGGGTTCTGGATTTTCTCTGCCCACTCCCATGGTCCTGCTGGATCTCGCTTGCCCCCTCAGGGCCACAGCAGAGCTCACCCAGTCATGCCACTTCTGCTCCAAGGTCACCCAGCTTGTGTGATTGGTGGGCAGGGCCTCTACACTAGGGCAAACCAGAGACTGTCTCTGGGGTTGCCGTGGGACTGTGGATTTTCCCACTGGTCTACAGAGCAATCACAGCTTAGGGCTGTAGTCACCTGTTTCCCCAATCTCACTGATGTGCTCACCCGCCCTTGAGGCTGCAGCAGTGCTATGAGTGCATCAGCTGGGAGAGAGTCACTTGCAGGTACTAGGCTGTCTGGGGGCCAGAGAATTCTCACCTATCTCTACCTCCTCCCCGGGGTTAGTGCATCTGCTTTTTGATGTATAGCAGCACAGGTCTCTCAGGCATCCTGAGGTGCTGTGTGAATATCCTCATTTGATCAATGAATGTCCATCTAGTTGTAGTTTGAAAGGGGAGAGACAAATAAAATTGCTCACTCTGCCATGTTGCTCCTGGTGAGTTGTTTTTGTTGTTGAAGCAGGCCAGAGGGAGAAGATGAAGGAAGTGCCTACTGGCTCTTTCAGGCTCTGGGAAGGCTTGTGGTTAGCACCTAAATGCATGCTATATAGAATCCGGGTCCTCAGATGGTAGCTTGTGAACTACGTGATAAAATTCCTTCCAGGGAAGCAATGGGAGATGGGTATTTTTGCCTGCTCACTCTGCCCTGAGCACTTGGGGATAGTCTGCTCAAGTGCTCGCTCACCCATTAAGTCTTGCTTCTTTGCTGTAGTCTTGTGTGACTCAGGAACGCAAGCCCCATTGGCTTTCAAGACTAGGTGATTTGGGGGCTGTCCTGTCAGTGGCAGCCTTAAAAGTTGGGGCACTAGATGTGTGGTTCAAACTCTTTGCTCCTCAGGGAGAAGCTGGGAGTTGGGAGTTCCCTCCTGATTCTAAGGCATTGTGCTGGAAGTGGGGCTTTTGGTAAGAGTCTGTCTCAGTCTTTCCTACCAGTTTTGATGTGGGTATTTTCTGTCATCTGATGTGTAGGAGTCACCGAGCTTGTTTCTGGCATTCTCTCAGAGGGAATTGCTCCATGAATAGCTGTATATTCAGTGCATCTGTGTGAGGAGGGAAATTCAGGATCCTCCTATGTTGCTATCTGGGTCCAGAGTCCCTTTTACCATTTCCTGTAGTGCAAGTCTGCTGGAGACAAATTTTATTCTTTCTGAAAATATCTTTATTTTGTTTTCCTGATGGGCAAACACGCCACTATTTTTTCCCTAACTTAATTGCCTGCACTGTCCTTCCCACCTTCAGGACAAAGCTGCAAAAAATGTGAGGAGGGAAATTCTGGTTGCTTCTCCAATTTGACTACTTTCCACAGTATACTTGCTTTTCTTATGCTTTAGAATCGTTAAGTAGTTGTTTTTTGTATTTTGCCCAGAGTTTATAATTGTTAGTATGAACCAGACGGGTGGTTTGGACAAGGGTTGCACCACCGTATGAGGGAAACATCTGTTCTGTTCTGTTTAGTTTTTGTATCTAAGATAAATAGCATACTAATTTTTTGTGTGCTTGCTACTTTTTAATGACATTTATTGTCAAAGGTGATTAATTGAATCGTACACTATGTAAAAGAGTGGGGTGGAATTATAAATTGAAATAGAATTATCTCTGAGAAATATTGAATAACCTAAGCAAGTATAATTTGTTTCAAAACAAAAACAAAAATAGAAAATGTATATTTGAGTGTGTATCTAGTTTTAAATTTTAAAATAATTGTAATGCAACATGAGATGAACATCTTCTCATTATTCTTGTCTTTCTCATTTTTTCTTGTATATGCTAGAATATTATTATCCTCTAAATGACCTTTAAGAGCACATTGTTAAGAGACCATTGTTCCATTCTTCATACAGTATTTTTTTTCTTTTTGGTGAGGGAGACTGGCCCTGAGCTAATATCTGTTGCCAATCCTCCTCTTTCTGCTTGAGGAAGATGGCCCTTGAGCTAACATGTGTGCTAGTTTTCCTTTATTTTATGTTTGGGACACGGCCACAGCAAGGCTTGATCAGTGGGGCATGTCCGTACCTAGGATTCGAACCTGTGAACCCCAGGCTGCTGAAGTGGAGCGTGTGAACTTAAACACTATGCCACCGGGCCGACCCCTTCATACAGTATTTTTAAAAATATAATTGAATATTGTTACTATCTGGCTTAAGACTCTTCAATAGTATCCTTTAAAATTCATGAAAATAAAATAATAATAGATAACATTTATGGAACTATTTTTAAGTGGTAAGCTCCATGTCAGCATTTTATTTCATCTATTCTTCTCAATCTAAATCACCAAAATGTTAAATACATGTTAACATTTCTTAGTTCTCCAGAGGGAATGACAGCTGCCACCTGAACTTTTAGCTACTCTGCAGTGAGTCTTCCCATTGCATTTAGGAGAAATATGGCCTCTACATCAGTCACTGTGGTGGTTGAAAGGGGACAGATTTTCCTGTGTTAACAAGCAATGGCAGATTCTCCCCAATATACATTGGGAGCCAGATCATAACTTAATGTTCCATCACTAAATAGTTTAAGAGCTGGGCTGGTGTGAGAGGAACATGATGGCACTGGACAATGGAAAAGAGGCTACAGAGATATATGAAAAAGGGCATTGGGAGAAATACAAACTGCCTGCTACAGTTTTTTTTTTTTTTAATGAGAATTGTTCTGTACCATAAATACAAAAGCAAGGATATTTTCTCTTCTTTCTTTTCTTCCTAACACTGCATGCCCTCAACTTCTAGCATCTGGGACTCTTGTGAGTATGTATTATAACTCTGCTACTTTATGGGTAACTGACTTTTTCAATCTAATCTTAGACCCTAAGCAATGTTTATAATACAATTTTCACATTCTAAAAATTTTGCTGAAGCAAATTGGAAAGTTATACATTTGAGAGTTGGGTAGACTATGCACAGAGCTATCATCCACCTGACTCCTGGCATTTTTCTTTTAGTGTATATAATTTGTAGAGGCTCTCTTTACTCCATGAGTCCAATGTAAATTATTCTACATTCTAAATGTTCTGATTTTATGGCTTGACTCCGTTCTCCATACAGTCTGTAAAACCTTGTGCAATTCCTCATATGTATAGAAGAGGGAAAATTATTGTTAAAGAGTGTAGAAAAATATGACTTTAAAAGGAATTCAAAACTCAAATCATCAAATTATATGGACAATAATCTATGTGATATGTTCTATTAAATGGAAGATGTTATGGAATATGAAGCTTAAAGGAGTTCTGTTTGACTGTTTAGGTAACAGAGCATGGATTAATTTCTATCTAGCTAAGTCCTACAGTGCTGTGGTTCTTTGACCACTGGTTATTTAAATGATATTACTATTATCATGCAAGTCTGTTTTTGCCCCTTGTCAGTCATGAACTTCATGATAAACATTTATAAAATCTACAGCTCTGACCAAAACATGTGGCCTCAAATTGAAGAGGACAGTTAATGTCAAAGAAAAATGACAGATGTCCCTCAAGCTGTTGCTTTGTACTCAAATAATGATAGATTCAAAGCCAGCTCAGCATTTTCCAGAGCCTGATATTTCATCATGGCTCTGTCAATACAGCTTGATCAATGTCTTCAAAGGAAAGGTGGAGCAAACAGATGATTAACTTCAAGCATTTGTCACTGAGACCAAGCTTGGCGCAGTCTTGGGCAGTGTGATGGATGTCACAGAGAAGCCTCTTTGTATCTGCCAGTCAAGTGGAGTAACTGTGAAAGTATTTAATGGTACAGGAGGATCCTCATTTCTCACCTTCAGCCTCTCTGAATTTCCTAGGCAAAGTTAATATTCTGCAGTGCCAAGTGATAGCACCAGAAAAGGGGACTTAGGGACACAGAAGGAAAAAGGAAAGACACATTCAGTTTGACTTACCTCTATGTTTGGATTTCCCAGAGACTATTTCCTCTTCTTCCATCATTTTTCAAAACGAAATGCATACATGTGTATGATTGGATATCACACATGGTAGAAGAAACTTAGGATTTGGATTCAAAAGTCCTGAGTTTTGGTCCCAGGTCTGCCACTCACATCTAGTGAGACCTTCAGCAATTATCTATATGTTCCACATTCGTCATTCTCATCAATAAAATGGGAATAATGAAGCCTACTTCATAGGATTTCATGAGGATTAGCATACATGCAAGTACTTGGCAGATACTAGGAAAGACCTTAGAAAAGTTTAAAAGAAGAAAACACATATAAATGTAATTTGTATGTGTATATATTTACATGGAAGGAAGGCCAGGGGATTCCTGTCTGCTACTCTTCCTAATGTAAGTCAAGCCAAGAAGATGCTATTCTTAGCACTATTTTTATTTAAAGATTTTATTTTTTTCCTTTTTCTCCACAAAGCCCCCCCCATACATAGTTGCATATTCTTCGCTGTGGGTCCTTCTAGTTGTGGCATGTGGGACGCCGCCTCAGAGTGGTTTGATGAGCAGTGCCATGTCCGCGCCCAGGATTCGAACCAACGAAACACTGGGCCGCCTGCAGCGGAGTGCACGAACTTAACCACTCAGCCACGGGGCCAGCCCCCTCTTAGTACTATTTTTATTAATAAAATTCCAGTAGTCAACTATACCAATTTTATTATACACATATAAATAGAAAGTTATTTGGTAGAGAGTTTCTTCACTGTTATACAAATGCTGCATTAATTATCACTCTAACAGAAAGAATGTCAAAACTAATGGTTTTTGTTTTACTTAGAAAGCATGCTGCTGTACTGACTAGACTTTGCCATCCTTTTGAGGTAATTAGTTGACTTTTTAAATAGTACAATATTATAATAACATTTATAAACCATAATTCTTTTAATAAATAATCTTCAGTTCCATTCAGTGACTAAAAATAGTACTTGATATATACTTGGAAAGATGACTAGCTTCCCTTTTGGTAATTTAATGGGGATGTTTGAAAATAATTTTACTTCTAAGATTTTAATTTGCTCTTAAAGGATTAAGTACTTTTCTGTAGGACCACCCCGGCCAGAGAGGATGATTCATTCAGCAAAGATGCTGGACTGTATAGGATTCATCTAATTCAGTGTCACTGGGGTTCCTGTTTCAACCCAAGGAAGGGGCATGGTGCTAGATGGCAGGAATCACAGTCTTTGCCTGTGGGAATAGAAAATACACCCCTGGAATTAGCTGACTGCAGTTCTCAAAGGGTCATCGGTGAAGTGGAAAATGAAAATGAAAATGTAGGAATGTGCATGTACCCACACACCCACGCACACACTGTGGAGGGAGAAGAAAAGAAAATGAACACAAAGCTACAAATAGTGAGGAATAAGACCAGGCATTAATGTTTGAAATACACTATTAGAATGTTAAGCGTTCTTAACACAACACCTACTCTTCTCAATCTTCTCATTTTCTTTTGAGGAACACATTATACTAAAAGGAAAATTGTGTCTTGGAGGTCTTCAAATACAGTAATTCATCAGATCCCACCTCTCAAACTGGGCCTGGGAATCCCAGGGAAGTTGGTTGGATAGGTGAATGGTGCATCTCTTCCCTGCAGACTGCAGTGCAGGGAGCCATGAGGGTGGTGTGGAGGGAACCTCTCCCAAAGAAGAAGGAACTAAGACCATCCAGAGTCTCCATCAGACACTTCTTGTGATGTGGCCATGTGGATAAGATGATTCCAGATGTGAAGCCACTGGACAGAAAGGGGAAAGACCTCATGAAAGTAGAAATTCAAAGCAAAGTGGGAGGATAGACCCTGATGGAATATCCTGTGCCTAAGAAACATAGCCTAAGTGGCTGTTCTGGTTGGGACAGTGGCTCCAAGTTGCCACAAATGCAGCAGTACAAACCTGAAGGTTGTCTTGTCTTTTTCCCTGTTCCTGTGGTGTCCCATCCTTCCTGGGAACAAAATAGAAAGAAATTGGCTTTTCCTTTTTGGCTTATTGTGCAGAATTGATAATTTCATTTAGCTCTCTTTCCCACATGATTTGTAGGCTACGCCTATGCTGTGGGAGTTTTATCCTGGGACACACATTTGATCCAGAGCTCGACAAAAGACAAGGACAAGTGCTGTTGGGCCGCACTGATGGATGAGAGAATTCCTTGCATTTTAAATAATCATCTTTCATAGCTCAAACTCCCATTTGTTGATTAATTCTTGAAGTGGATTATCTTAAATAGCATCATGTATCTTAGTGTAAAATGCCAACATGTTTTCTAAAAATCTTATCTTTTTAAATTTCATTCACATGCTTATTAGATTCCTGATTTTCTGGCAAAGCTAGCTTGAATATTTTATAAGATGCAGAGTTAAGAAAGTTTAAATCTGGGGGCTGGCTTGGTGTCGCAGTGGTTAAGTTCGCACGTTCTGCTTCGGTGGCCCAGGGTTTGCTGGTTCGGATCCTGGGTGTGGACATACCCAACACTTGTCAAGCCATGCTGTGGTAGGTGTCCCACACATAAAGTAGAGGAAGATGGGTACGGATGTTAGCTCAGGGCCAGTCTTCCTCAGCAAAAAAGAGGAGGATTGGCACTAGATGTTAGTTCAGGGATAATCTTCCTAAAAAAAAAAAGTTTAGATCTGAAATTAGTGGTTTTGGGTGTCAGAGCTTTCAGTTCCTGACTCAATTTCACATCAGATTTCTAAGAGGCAGTGTTGGGACGTGCCCATCTGGCTGCATTCAGTGACACTTTTGTACCTCATTGCCTCTCTGGATTAGTTTTAAAATATGAAAATCTGTAACTAAAATGCTTGGAAAAATATTTTTATTATAAATGTCATGTCAAATCCCTTCAAACCTTGTATATTTATATTGAAAAAAATCTCTGTTTAATAAACGACTTAAGCCTAAAATCCTTTCCTTCTGTAACACCATTCCTGCTCTCAAAGCAATTAGGAAGCTTTGTGTATATATATATACGTGTGCGTGTGTGTGTTTATTTATATATGTATATTTATATGTGTATTTGTATGTAAGTGTGTATATATATATGTATGTATGTATGCATGCATAAAGCTGTTTTATTTAACATGTATTTTTGTGTGTGTATAGTATATTAAAACAGGGCATTTCTTTTCTTATCAGCTGAAAGCCCAGTGCAAAATGCTGAATTCCAAACACAAAGTTTGTGTTGACAATTGTCAATTGTCCTAGTAGAGTCACACTAGCAGAAAGACAAACACATCTATTGGGTCAATTAAGATTTCCTTTTACAGGTAATATAGAAGGAAGTTAATACAGTCAGCAATAGTCCTTAGGACACTTATGGAGGTGTCAGCTTCCAGATGCCAGCAGGGTAGACAGTTGTGGATGGCAATGTCCGAGTACGCAAGAACCTATCAGAAAGTCAGGAAACACAACTACCAACCCCACTCTCCAAGTCAGCATTATACATATACATAATATGAGGCTGAGGCCTGTCTACAGACTATACCTGAGGTAGTCTGGATATGTATTGCAGGGACCAGCTCCTCTGAGCTAGGTGTATTTATCTCACAGATCTCAAGATTATGCAATATACAAGGTGACTGCTGAGAACACTCAGGCATGAACACATCTCTCATTTATCACCCTTGTCCTCCCCCGGCTGAATAAACCTGGTCCAGGTAAGCTCCTGAACTTAAAGCTGCAGAACGGGATCCAGGGCTGGTTACGCAGAGCTCTCTGGAAGCTGTGTTAACAGAATCTTATTCTTCAACCACCAGTGAGGCTATACGGAGTTGTTCTACTCTTTCCCTAACTTGCTGGCTTCTTCTTGAGTTTCACTACTTATTTTCTTCTTGTTTCTGGACTTTTTTTGTGGGAACGATTCAGAGTCCTGTGTGCTAGTAGGACTGGACAGTATCTAATACTCTCCTTTTGTTTCTCCATCCCTTCACTGTCCAAGAAGTTTATCCAGTTCAGACAGGCCAGTGTGGGCTGGCACACTGAGCAGGGCTGAGGTGATCCTGTCAGTACTCACAGAGTTAAAGTGAAATGAAGAAGCACAATGCAGATAATTTTTTAAATAAAATAGTTGACAACCATCCCAGTAGTCTTCAAATTTTTATGTAAATTCATAATTTAGCTAGTTTTGGGAGTTAAAATATTAACTATTTAAAATAGATAGTGAGTGTAGACATCCCTTCCTATCTCAGATGGATAGCTTCTTGAGCAAATATTTGGAAAATAAAAATACCTTTGGATAAATCTGAGACCTAAACTTTTAACAAAAATTCATAATAGTATAGAACCAAATAACAATGAAAGTGGTTCTACTGATAGACCCTAGATATTTTTACAATTTGTACAGTTTTAGATGTAACTAGTGGTCTGTGTTCTTCAGTCCAGCATCTCAGCAGGAAAATAATAGCACTTGTTTCCAGGGCAGCTTTCAGGCATGGACATTGGCTTACATTCTCAATAATACTCCTATCTCCACGCATTCCCACAGTCTGCTGATGTGGTCCTTGGATTCAGCTCCCTTCCAAAGTAATTTCCTTTCACTTTTCAACCTCTGAATATCTCACATGGGTTGGTTGTTCATTATCCGTACCAAATAGCTCAGTGAATTATTTTTACTCTTCCACTGGAGTGAATCAAGCTACAAGGCATGTGGAAAAAGGGAAGGGAAAAAATGAGACAAGTTGGCATATGCACACGTCTTCTTTTGATGAATTTCATTTCAGACACTCACCATAAACATGAAATGGATCAAAGGCTGTTAATATTTGAAAAGATTTCCAGCTCTTTCAATATCTTATGATATTTTTTGTTATTATAAAAAGCAACTGAAGGGCAATTATTCACGTGGTTTTCCCTTTCCTCTTTTCCAACGACAATTTTTGCAGAGCTGGCCAAAGGTAAAATGAAAAAAATAAAGTTTCTTTATTAGGCTTCTGGGCTTTACCAGTGCATACTGTGTGATTTTGATCCGTTCATGAATTCTCAGAATCTCAGGTTTTCTCATCCATAGAATGAACAGAATATTGTTTGCTCCTCAGAACTACAAATTCAATAGATAGTTCATGATCTTCTACTCTGTACTGTATGCTAGGGATGGAGCAATGAGCAAGAGATGAAGGCCTTGGCCTCAAGGTGCTTACATTCCAGTGAGAGGAGGCAGGATACAAACAAATAAGTAAAATACATAGGTCATCAGAGGGTGATAAGCCCTTCAGAGAAAAATTAATTGAGAAGGGGAGAGGAAGCAGGAGAGTTGAGCAACGTCAGACGCCTGTATCGGAGAGGCCTTCTCTGATAATGTGATCGGGAGATATTTGAGCAGAGACTGAGGACGTAAGGAAGTGAATGACAGAGGAAGTCCTTAAAATACCTACTTTCTTTGGCATTAATTCATTTTGGATTCTTTCCCTCTCTGTCTGTAAACTAATGTTATGTCACTAGAACGTAAGCTCTCTAAAGTCAGAAATTTTGTCCATTTTATTTATTGCGGTATTTCTAGTACCTAGAATAGTGTCTGGTACCCAGGGAAGGTACATAAATATTTGTTAAATAAGTAAATAAATGGACAAGTCAGTAAAGTGGGAGTAAGTATCCAGGGATTTAGGAGGAGAACAGAGCAATTGTCCTGGAGGCCAATTGAAGAAAATGTGTAAAGGAGGCTGTGATAAACTGTGTCAAATGCTGCTCGTAGGTTGGATAAGAGTACTGAGAACTGTACTCTTGTGGCAGAATTCTTGCGTTTGTATGCCTTCTCTCCATCCTGAGACACCCCAGGCTGAGTGCTGACAGCCTCTTTTGCTTTCCCACGGCGGTGCTAGAGCTCAAGTTCGTGGACTCTCCCTAGTCTGCAGATCCGGGCTCACCTTCTTCTTCTTTGCTTGCTCACTAGCCTTCTCCCAAAGCTCATTCTCATGGCGATTGGGAGGGTACACTGGGAGCCAACTACAGGGTAGAGGGTTGTGTGGGTGAGGTATATGGAGCTTGGGGGTGCCCATGGGCCCCTGGCGGGATCCACGGTGAGGTGACTCAAGGGCTTGTGGACCAGCTTCTCAAAGGAGTCCACACACATATGGTTAGTAGGATCCCTGTCCCTTGAATGCCCTCTGAGAGTACTATGTGCCACTCTCCCAGGCTCTTCCACCCTCTCATCCTGCAGCTCAAGACTCAGTACTCTGAATGGGGTGAGAGAGAAATGTGCCTCTTTGGCAGCATCCTGTACAGCTGGGGAGGCCGGGTGCTCAGTCACACACTCTCATTTACCCCTTCAAAAGAAATCATAGGCCAAGAAGGTCTCTCTTGGCACTGAGCTGTGTTGCCTTGGGGGAAGGGTGATGCTGTCAAGTCAAACTGTTCCTCTTACCCTCTCCAATGCATCCCAACTCGCATTGTTTTGCTTCAGTGGTGAGCTGGAACTTTCTGCCTGGTTCTTGGATTTTCACAAAGCCCACTGCACAGGATCCTCCTGGGTCCCTCGGTGTGTGGTGCTGGATCCCATGGTTCCCACAAAAGTGCTTTTGGAGGCCAGATTGTTGTTGTTGAGGGGAAATAAGAGTGAGGGATGTCTTTTTTGGCCCTCTTGCTGATGTCACTCCTCTGCACCCTATTTTATAAAATTCAAAGTCATTTTGCAGCATTGTTAGGGAAGCTGAGAAATCCCACAGCCTGCCCTCTGTGAGCTGGAGGCTCCAGAGGGCCAGTGGTGTACTGCAGTTCAAGTCTGAAGGCCTGAGAACCAGGAGAGCCAATCTTAGTCCACCAGCAAGGAAGTTGAGAGGAGTTGTCCCTGCTCAACTAGTGATGCAGAGAAAAGGGCTTGTCCATGTTAATATCAGAGAAGGCAGAGTGTACGGCTGCAAGTGTGGATGGGTGAGTGGATTTGGTGGTGGAAGTGTGAAAATACTTTTCTCATTTTCTTTTATTTATAAATTTACATACACTAAAATCCTGTCTTTGTGTATACAGTTCTAAGGCTTTAACAAATGCATTACAGACTTGTGTCTATGCTGACCCTTCTGAAACTCTCCCAAAATTCTCCTGTACGGTCCCTTTGTAGTCACCTCCGTCTCCCACTTTCAATCCCTGGTTCTGACTGTTCTCCATTCCTATATTATTGCTTTTTCCAAGGTTTCATAAAAATGAAATCATATAGTTTGTAACCTTTTGGGTGCTACTCCTTAACACTTAGAAAAATGAATGGGAAATTCGTCTATGCTGTAACATGCATCAATATTTTATTCCTTTTTGTTGCTGGGTAGTATTCTACTCTGTGAATGTACCACAGTTTGCTTACCCTTTCCCTGGCTGAAGGATATCTAGGTTGTTCCGCTTTTTGTCAATTACAAATAAAGTTGCTATAAAAAGCTGTATACAAATTTTTGTGTGTTCACATATTTTCATTTTAAATAAATACTTAGGCATGGGATTGCTGAGTGTTATGCTAAGTGTATGTTTAACTTAATAAGAAACTGCCAAATTGTTTTCCAAAGTAAAACCAACAATGTATGAGCACTTCAGTCGCTTCATATCCTCATTAGCACTTGATATTGTCAGTCATTCTAATAGTAGACAGTGATTTCTCATTGTGTTTCAATTTGTATTTCTCTAACGTCTAATGATAATAAACATCTTTTAATATACTATTTATAATCTCTATTTCTTTTTTGGTGAAGTATCTGTTTATCTTGTTTGCCCATTTTAAAAAATGTTATTCCTGGGTCTGGCCCAGTGGCACAGCGGTTAAGTTCGGATATTCCACTTTGGCAGCCCAGGTTTGCCAGTTCAGATCCTGGGTGCGGACATGGCACCGCTTGTCAAGCCATGCTGTGGTAGGCATCGCACATATAAAGTAGAGGAAGATGGGCATGGATGTGTGCTCAGGGCCAGTCTTCCTCAGCAAAAAGGAGGAGTATTGGCACTAGATGTTAGCTCAGGGCTAATCTTCCTCAAAAAAAAAGTTATTGCTTTTCTTATTGTTGAATTTTAAAAGTTTTTAATATATTCTGTATACAAGTCTTTTGTTAGAAATATGTTTTGAAAGTATTTTCCCCCATTCTGTGGATTGTCTTTTCATTCTTTTAACAGAATTTTCTCAAAGCAAAAGTTTTAAATTCTGATGAAGTTCAATTTATTGATTTTTTTTTTCCTTCACAGATTGTGCTTTTGGTGCTATAGCTAAGAATCCTTTGTCTAAGCCAACATCAAAATACTTTAATATTTTCTTCTAGAAGTTTTTTATTTCATGTTTTCATTAGGTCTATGAGCCATTTTGTGTTAAGTTTTTATGGTGTTAGGTATAAGTTGATGCTTTTCCTTCCTTCTTTCTTTTTTCTTTGCATACGCATGGGCAATTTTTTCAGCACCATTGCTGAAAAGACTCTCCCCATTAAATTGTCTTTGCACTTTTGTAAAAAGTGATTTGTAAAAAATAATTTAATTATATTTGTGTGGACCTTCTTTTCTGATTGCCTTTATTTTCTTGGTAAAATAAGCAAAATCATCACCTGAAAATTACTAGGGTAGTAGAACCGTTAGAGTTTGAGATGAAAGAAGATGTAAAATTAATTTATTAATTCAGCAAATTATAAGTATGCTTACCAGGTACCAAACATTATATTAATTTTTGTGGATACATTGGTACAAGGGGTTCCTGGACCCAATTCCAACCTGTATGTGTAGAGGCTTCCCCACAACAAGCAATTCTTGGGACACCAGCTGGGTGTCTTATAATTCAACTCAATTCTAATGCTACCTATCCGAAGATAGAATCAGATCCCACAGGTAAAGGCTCAGTCCCACAGGACCGCCCTCCACTTTAGAAGTTAGCTGCAAGCCCAGGTTGTGGCCTGTGCTTCTGACTGACCATCTACACACTAGAGGTTCCAACAACCACCTCCAACTCAGGATGCCAAATGCAAGCCCAGACTGTTACTTATGCTTCTGACTGACTGGCTGTAGAGCAGAGGTTCCCATAATCCCTTCCCTGGGTTTGATTAAGTTGCTAGAATGACACATAGAACTCAAAAAACCCCATTTACTCACTAGATTACTGATCTATTACAAAGGACATTAAAGGATATGGATCAATAGCTAGATGAAGAGATATATAAGGCAAGGTCGCAAACAAAGGAGCCTCCGTTAATGTGGAGCCTGGGGCCAGCACAGTGGCACATGGAAGTGGTCTGGTTCTCCAATGTGGAAGTTCTCTGAAAAAGGGCCAAGAAGCTGTTCTTTGGGGTCTTTATGGAGGCTTCGTTACACAGTCATGATTGAGTAAGTCATTGTTCATTGGCAATTGATTCAACGTCAAGTCACACCTCTTCCCCGGAAATCAGGGAGCGGGACTGAAAGTTTCAGTCCTCTGTTTGCATTGCCGGTTCTCCTGGTAACCAGCCCCCACCCTTCGGTGGGGTCCAAAAATCACCTTCATTAACTTAAAACACACATTTCACCTTTATGGACCCCAAGCGTTTTCAGGAACTGATAACAAAAGGCCAAATATTACAACAAAAAATACTCCCAATGCTCTTATTGCTCAAAAAATTCCAAGAGTTTTGGGAGCTGTGAGACAGAAACTATGAATGAAGACAAAATATATCCAAGAAATATATTTTGGTCATCCAAATGACCAAATATATATATACTTTTATAAATCACAATATTGCAGCTCACCCTCCGGTCTTTGAACATGGATCTCTCACAGCAAAACAATGATATCTTTTAAAGCACTTACATTTGGCGCAGTATTTGTAAAATGGATATAGCAGTAGTACAAAGCAAATAGGTTGAACATTTACATTTGGAGAAGACAGTGAGGGGTAGGGATAGATTTAAAGAAACAGCTCAGTTGTCCTATAAAGCTGTTTCAAATATTTTTATATTCTTTTACTAGTTTGACTACTCTTTTTCCCCCTTCATCTACTTCTACTGAAGCCAGGCACCTGAGGGTTACTGTAAATGTTCAATAAGATTACCTTTCAACCTAGTTCCCAAGAAAGACATAGATGAAAAGAAGTTAATCTTGTCAATTTGCTGTTTTCTTGTTTAACCTGAGGGGTGACTCAAGGATCACAAGGATTCATGAGCTTCTTTTACAAAAGAAAGAGAATAACTTTAAGGAAGTTAGAATCACCAGATAACCAACCCCAAGCTGTTTTGATGCCCAGAAGTCTGATTGTCCCAGGGCATATCTGGAGTGAAAGAAACACAATTATCCCTTTGTTTTTCTAAAGACTCCTCCTGCCAAGCCCCTTAGCTCTATAAAACTCCCTTCTTTCTTCTCTTGTGATGGTGGATTTAAGAGAACCTAATCCTTCTGTCTTCTTGTTTAGGCCAATTTGAATAAAACTTTCCATCTGCAAGCACTGATGTCTCAGTGACTGTTTTACTGCACATTGGGCCTGTGAACTTGAGATTAAGAGGTTCGGCACACTACTTTCACCTTATGATAAACTTGTGCAGAACTATTCAGCACAGAAATCAGCTGGTGATTAGCTAGATCCAGTTCCTCCTCAAGCCAGTCATTTTCCATGTGTATACATTCTGAGGAGGCTTTAACTCAATCTCCTAATACATTTGATGATCAATATCAGTATTACTGTAAGACATATTTACATGAGGTAGTTGAATCTTTCCAATGACACCAGTGTTACACCATATCTCAGTATGGTCCTGGTACAATTCAATTTCCTTATAGCATCTGCCCTTGCCCGTATACCAGGTATTATTAAGGACAGGGGTCATTACAATCATTCTAGACATACATTTGTCTCCCCAAGGTGCTTTTCTGTCTTGTGGGCCAGTGTGGTTTAATCTACCATGCATGTTGTTGTCAGTGTGTGCTAAAGGCCTGGGTGCAGTTAGGACACATGTTATGCACCCAGAAATGTTGGGTCTCCCACACTACGGCACGATGAGTGGTAGTCACACCTAGATGTAGTTTAGTTTGAGTATATCACAAGGCTTCTTACAGCCTTCCTTGTCTCAGAATGGGCCATTCCCAGGGGAACTTGGATCCACCATACCATGCTCACTGCTTTAATCCCATCAAAGACTCACTATTCTTCCTTACTTTGCTTAATAGCTTTTTACTCACAAAAACAGGGGAGATATGTGTTTGTGCATAACACACTGTGGCATGTTGAACATGTTGCCATTATATTTTGTCGATCACAATCAGGGATTTTCTAAGCATTTGATCATCGAGAATTATTGTTACGCAGTGATCTGTCTACTGGGAGCCATACACAACATGTTTTGAAGTCCCAGTAGGAAGCAGTTCTTGGAAATTCCTTCCCAAATAATATCCTTTATAGTAGATATACTCTGAAAAATAGGAGTCAAAAGATACTGGCATATTACTAGAGTTCTATTTAGTCATTAACAGTCGGTCCAGTGCATCAACATATCTTATGATCAGAATGTCTCCCAGAGTGATGTCACTCAGGTTTGCAGCTGCCATTTAACCTTGTCAGTTTCCAAAAGCAGGGGTGGTCTTGGCAAACATACAGCTTCACCCTTCTGAGCATCTGGTATGCTTATGCTAAGAGACAATAATATTCTCTTGCTCTGAGCTTCTCTCAAGCTATTAATAAAATGTTCGATTTCCCTCATTGTATAACCCACTTTTTCATCCCTTTACCCTCAGCTATTATTTCTCCTTTTTTCCATTTGTCACTTATCTTTACCCAGACCTTTTCACCTTTGGAAGGGAGATTAGGTTTGGCTACTGTGCTGGTCCAGACTACTGGCAGCAATACTAGTCTAGCAAGTGCCTTCCCTTCAGTCCACCTTCAGTGATATAGGGTAGGGTTACATGGGTGCAGAACTAGTGGGCTGTCCTGACCACTAGGCAACACAGCATTCACTCTCGGCTCCAGCTTTGCCAGGTGGGGTGAAGGCACAATCTACCCCATAAGGTCCTTAGAAACTCTGACACACACATTTAAAAGTATACTTACAGTTTCTTGCTTAGGAATCATGCCTGCTTCTGGCACCCCCAGTTGCATCCCCAGTCCTGGGACCACTGCATCAGGTAGGGAAAAAGAGTTGCAGCAATGTGTGGAAGAATTGTATAGTCACATCAGCATCCTCTCCCACCCACTTATCCCCAGATTCCCCAGAAAAGTGAAGGAATCTATCCAGTGGGGACTCTCCCTGAGCCCCACTCATGTTGAATGTGAACACGCACTCTTGAAGGCATGCAAGCCAGCCCCTCATGCCTTTATTTCCCTCCTGTTTTAGACAGAAAATGTTTCAATGGCCCATTCCAATTTTCTATTAAACCATTACTCTGAGGATGCTGTGCCACACGATATGTCCATCTGATGTGATATCTCTTGGCCCACTGCTGGACACTATGGGCTGTAAAGTACATCCCTTGGTCCAAAGAAATGTAACTGGGTGGTCCAAATTGTACAGTATTTTCTATTCCAATACTTTAATAGTATTTTGAGCATTTTCATCTACTACCATCTATGCAAAGCCCAGTACAGAGTAAATGTCTATTCTTGTTACGACCCGTTTATAGCCCTTCCTCCTGGGGGCTACTGGCATTGGTCCAATGTAATCCAGGTGTCATTATTTGCGTGGTTTTCCTCCTGGGGAATTTTCCCTATAGCCATCTGCAGTCTCTATATCTCTTGTTGACAGACAGAGCAGTTCTTGTTGGCATTTTGTGTCTTTTAGGGTGCAAGAGGAATATGTCTAGATTCAGCCTGTCTCTGTACTGCTGCAGTCCACCCGTGTCCACTCATTTCATGGACCCAGGTGACCACCTTGAGGGAGCACACCAAAAGGTCCACTTGGTGGTTCCAAACACCTTCTGAACCTAAAAGGGGTTCTTCTAATGGGCATCGGCATGTCCTACCTTAATGCACCCCTTAAATTCCCAGAGCGATTTCCATAGGGCTGCATGCCATGCAGCGATTCATATAATGGTCCAGTTTTTCATTGTCCATGTACCTGACCAGATGGCCAGGCCATTGGCTATGGCTGATAAGTCAGTAAAAACCCAAGCATAGAGGCTTTTACCATTGCTCAATTCTTCCATCCCTGCTAGGAAAACAGGATGCAGTTTAGTGCACTGAGCAGATTTATTCTTGCCTTCTTCAGTCCGAGTCTTGACATCCCCTGGTCTTAATGTGGCAGCTTTCCAAACAGGATATTGTCCATCCTGCAATTGTCATCTATAAACCGAGCAGCTCTTTGTTGTTCAGTTGAGAGCTGTTCATACGGCACTTCCATGTGACAGTCAATTCCAGCAGCTTCTCAGGTGGTTCCACAATTGGTCCTAGAGGAAAAGAGGCTAACTGCTCATGGATAAAGTGGATGCCTCTTTCCATTCTCCCGGCAGCATGCTCCTGTATAAACCATCTCCATTTTATTATGGAAATCTTCTGGGCACTATCTTCCTTATTAGAGTATTTCTCTGATATCACCCAAGACATTATGGGTGTCTCAGGTTTCATGATTATTCTATGACCTTTAGTCATTGAGGCAGTCTTAATTGATGCCTGTCAGGCTAAAAATTGTCTTTTAAATGGTGTGTACCAGGCAGCAGCATCTGGAAATTTCTAAAATCCCAGTGGTTCCTACTGAAGGCTCTCATGGACTTTTGCCATAAGCTCCAGTTTGCATGAGTACAGGGGGCAGACACTTCCAAATCATATCTGAATGGGGTCATAAGGGCCCCAAAACATTGAGAGAGCTGCTGCCTTTTGTAATTCAGACATGGCCTGCTTTTGTTCAGGTCCTCACTCAAACACAGCTTTCTTTTGAGTAGTCTTATAGGTGGGAGCTAGCAATATCCCCAGATATGGACTATAAGTTCTCCAAAATCCAAATAAACCAATCAAATGCTAAGCTCCTTCTTTGGTCCTAGGGGGGCATAGTGACAGCAGTTTATTTTTAGTCACTTGTCAAATATCATGGGTGGCTTCTGCCCAGGTTGTTCCTAAAAATTATACTGTTTGAGCAGGCCCTGGATATTGGCTGCATTTATTAACCAGTCCAGATTGGTTATGTGTGTTGGTATTGCATTCAAATCAGTTCTAGCCTGCTCTTCAGTTTCTGAAATTATCATAATGCCATCAATACAGGGTATTATTACTCTTGAGACCCGCATCAAGTCAAAGTCCCTCCTCACTAAATTATGACAGTAAGCCAGTGAGTTCACATAACCCTGAGGCAGCATGCTAAAAGTAAATTGAGATCCTTCCCACCTGAAGGCAAACTGCAACTGACTCTTTTCTGAGATCAAGACAGAGAAGAAAGCGTTTGAAGGTCAGTCACTGAGTACTAGCCTCCGTTAGCATGCTGTATTTTCTGTGGGGTTGAAACCAGGTCTGGCACTGCTGAGGCTATGAGTGGTACAACTTTATTCAAGCCTCAGTAGTCTACTGTTAGTCTCCATGAGCCATCCACTTTTTTCACAGGCCACACAAGACTATTGTATAGTGAATTCATTGGTAATAGCACTCCACCTTCTAGAGTGTCATTAGTTAAAGAGGTGATCTCTTTTTGTACAACAGGTTTTCTGTATTGTTTTAAGTTAACCACCTGTCTGGGTTCGGGCAGTTCCAGTGGTTCCCATTTAGCATGCCCAATTAAAACTGGCCTGAGGGAGGACTTACCTGCCTTTTGCTTTACAATATTAGGTAGAAGAAGCAATCCCCAGTCAGACATAATATCCATCCCAGTCATACATTCAGGTAAAGTGGATGTGATCACCTCATACAGAATCTGTTCAAAAACCCCAATTTTCATCCAAACTGTCACCTTAATCCCATCACCCACTGCATCTTCATATCCTCCCTATCTAACCTTAGCCCTGTTAAGACTTCACCAACAGGTTTGGGAATCACCAAACCTGCCTTGGGCTCCTATATCAAGGAGTCTCAGAAAAGTTTCTTCTTCTCATTATGGCCGTTTTATCCACACATGTCGGTGTCGCAATCCAATGTACACATCCGGATAGATGCGGAGAGGGCTGATGGCCACTCTGAGTTTATTATAACCAGCGTTTCAATATATACATAGCTTACAGCTGTTAAACATACACAGGTGTTCTGGATGAAGTAATTAGCGAATGCCAAGAATTCTTAGTGATTTCTCAAGGAGCCCTCCCTTGGCCTCTGTTTTGATATTATCATGTTGTTGCTGTGCTCCTATATTTTTATCTCAGAGCAGGCAAGGTCTCTTAGGCAACGGTCCCTCTTGCTCCCGATATGGATATCGTTTCTCCATCTGTGCCCCGGGTGGCCGCCGCCTGGCTTAGGTTGCCCCCCAGGGGGTCTTACCCGTCATTGGCTAACCGGCCTTCTCACCTCCGGGTCACAGTTTGTTGGCAAGCTTTTTCCAGTGATTATTAACCCTTCCTGTGTCAGGGGCGGCTACAACACATGTGCATACAGCCTTGGGTCTGAGGCTGGGGATGGAGCCAGAAGACCCTAGCCTCTATGCCAGTCTTTTTCTTGATTACTCTTCCTGACTATTACCCCAGAGGATTCCTGGTCAGGTTTCTCATTGTAATTTTTACCTTCCAGCTTAAATTCCTCCAAACTGGGGTAAATAGAGAGGACTTGTTTGGGGCCCTTTAATGTTGGGGGACTCACCAGGGGTTTGATTGGTCCCCCCAGTCTCTGGTAGTGCTGCATCAACACCCTTGTTTCAACTCCATCAATGTCCACTTTATTCATCCCATTTTTCAATAACCATCTGAAGACTTCCACTCTGCTGGGTTGATTCTTTTAACTCTTCCCTTTGTCTCTCCCTATCTTCTTAATTACTTTAATGTTCTTGGTATCAGAAAGACCCATACAGGGAAGCTGAGATAGCAAATCTGATTAGGATTCTCAACTGTTCTTCTATTTTGTAGCAGTAAAGTTACAAGAGGTGCCCATGAAATAGAAGTCCACTTAATCACAGCATTTACCATAACAGCATTACATAACTGTGTAATGGGCATATTCAGCAGGGGAATATTCCAGTCATCATAAAGCCAGTCCCACATGGCTTGCATATGAAGCATATCAGCTGCTTCATCTGGGGTGTTCCATTTGGCATTTATAGGGGGAGCTGGGCATTCCTCCTTCACAGGAAAACATACTTTACAGTGGCTTTTATCCAGTCCACAAAGCTGGCTGTTCCCTCGGGAATAATTTCCTGTGTGTCTGGATCACATACAGCTATCTGTGATTGTTCAATAGTGAGCTTTGGGTCCTGTGTCAACTCATACATGCTCTTCCACTCTGCAGCATTCAAAACCAAAGACACGGCCCCCAAATCGGTTACTTTCACAATCCATTTTAGTAAAAGGTCTTCAGGAAACTGATGACACTGATCCACAAAATGAGCTAGTTCCTTCGGACTATGGGCCCTGCTTTCAGTCTTGGTTTTGCCCTCTGAAGGGAGATGGAGGTACTATGGACAATCAGACTGGAGCAGCTTCTGGGCAGATATGACTCAGCATGTCTGCTGCAGGCGGCGCATGTGCCAGCCCTGTATGTAAACACCTTATGTAACCTGCATAAGGTAAACATTGTCTGCTGGCTGTATGCCACTTTGGTCTAGTAGTCACATAAAAGTGGCCACAAGGGGCGCTGCTGTGCCCCCACGGTTGTCAGCCAGAGTGAATAAAGAGTATGTCTGCCTTGCCATCGGCTGCTAGCGCCTTTTTCCAGTTTCCTGAGCCCTGTGGTCCTGTCCTTGGCTGTTTCTTTCCTGCATACGCCCTCCTTCTTACATTAGCTACTTTCTTGGTGACCAGAGGTCTCAGAAGTATTTTCTGTTGATCCTGCATAATTTTTCCCTTTCTAGGAGGCTTGAGGCTAATGGCCCAAACTCAGATTGACTCAAATATGAGCTTGATTCAGCATTAAGGCCTGACCCAGCAGTTTCTTTTACTTTCATTTTAGTGATTACATATAACAATAACTGAAACCAAAGATGAAACTGGATTAGGGTGAAACGGTGCCTTATACAGACAAGGTTAATGTGGGAAACAAAGTAACCAAAGTTTCTGAGCTTGCCGTGTAGAATAGCAGGAGGACCGCTGATAAAAGAGTAGCTTGCTGATAGCCCTTCATGTGACTAAGCACCACATAGGAACATTGAGAAGCTAAAATGGTCAATTGTAAACTTTAGATGTCACTGACTAAAAATCCACTGGATACAACACAGAATGCCCCCAAATTTTCACATGTGGCCCATAAAGAAATATGAAAGACAATCATGCCTGTGCAGAGGACTTTTAAAACTTTAGCCCCCAAGGCCTCATGCTCCCCACCCCTACCTAAAATCCCAGCACACGCTCCCCTGCCCCTCCCATTCTCACAATATGCTTTGGAAAAACACTTAGAACTGGATGTGGGCAAGCTAATCAGTAACCAGTAGAAAGAATAACTTGTTAGCAGAAAATTTATGTCTCTGTTTGAAACTGTTCTTTCTGTTTCAGCTAAGGAAGTAGCTGAGGTTTTCTTAGATTCCTCAGGAATGTCCCATTCAGCAGATCCAAAGCTTTTTGTTTACAGAGAGATGCCCACAGCCTGCAGTCATCTACTACCTGACATTCCTGAGCCCCCTGCCCATTTGCCTTATATAAGTTGTTTCCAAATCACTCTGCTTTAAGATGGCTTTTTTAGGATGATTGTCCACCATCTTCTGATCAGCTGGCTTATTGCTTAATAAAGCAATGCTTTCTCTCCACTGCCTTGCCTCTTGACTGATTGGCTTTTGTCTTGCAGCAGGGAGATTGAGCCCTTGCTCCATAACATAACCAAGGAATGGTGTATTTTGCGTGCTGCTTATTATTTTGCATTTCCTTATATATCCAATGAGCCAGCTCCTTGGGAATTGGATGTACTACCATTTCTAAGTTCCACTGGCAACTTTTACTTTTATTAACTGATCGTAGACCACCTGCAGTTTTGTACCATGGTTGACTAGGTAGCCTTCCAGGAATCAAAAGTTCCTCATCCCCTGCCCTTTTATCCTTTCACTTCAAAAAGCATGTTTCCATGAGCCAGGTCTGTTCTAGCAAATCCACTTCAACTGGCATCAGCTGCAAAGTGTTCCTATATCCACTTCCGACATGTGTATATATGGAGTCTTCCTCACAAAAATAAGCAGTTCTTGGGACACCAGCTGGGTGTTCTATAGTTCAACTCAATTCTGACACTATCTACCCAGGAATAGAATCAGATTTTACAGGTAAAGGGCTCAGTCCCACAAGACTGCCCTCCACTTCAGATGCCAGTTGCAAGCTCAGATTGTTACCTGTGTTTCTGACCGACCGGCTACAAACTGGAAGTTCCAATGAGCCCCTCCAACTCAGGATGCCAATGGCAAGTCCAGGTTGCTATTTGTACTTCTGACCAATTGGCTATAAGTCAGAGGTTCCCCTGACCCCCTCCTTGGGTTTGATCAATTTGCTACAATAGCTCATAGAATTCAAGAAAACCTATTTACTCACTAAATTATTGATTTATTACCAAGAATATTAAAGGATATGAATCAACAACTAGATGAAGAGATATATAGGGTGTGGTCCTGAACAGAGGAACTTCTGTTTATGTGGAGCTTGGGGCCCCACACAGTGACACATGGAAGTGTTCTGATTCCCCAATGTAGAAGCTCTCTGAAAAAGAGCCAATGAGCTGTCCTTCTGACGTTTTATGGAGGCTTCATTACATTGTCATGATTAAGTCATTAGTCATTGGCAATTGATTCAATCTCAAGTCCCTTCTCCTTCCCAGAAATCAGGGAGCAGGACTGAAAGTTTCAATCCTCTGATCATATGGCTGGTTCTCCCAGCAACAAGCCCCCACCCTTGGGTGGGCTGCAAAAGTCACCTTCATTAACTTAAACACGACACCCACTTCACCTTTATAGCCCTGAGGCATTTTCAGGAACTGAAAACAAGAGACCAAATATCATAACAGAAGATGCTCCCAATACCCTTATTGCTCAGGAAATTCCAAGGGTTTGGGAAGCTGTGAATCAGGAACTATGGATGATCATTATATCTGAGAAATATATTTTGGTCATCTGAATAAGTAAATATATATTTCTAAGTCACAATATTGCAATTGGTAATCAAAGTAGACAAATTTCCTGGCCTTATAGGATTCTTATTTTAGTGTATTGAAGTAGACATGTAGGCAAATAAGTGATTAAAGGAAAAGGAAATGTAATTGAAATTCCAGCCAACCCTAAAGACCCACTTGGGGACAATGGTTATGAATTTAAATTGAGAGCAGTCAGCAAAGTTTTGTGTCTATTCTCTGGATTTATGTAGCTGCTCATATGCCAGAGCAGACTGCAGACTGGTCACAGACTTGACTTAACTAGGTTAGGAATTTCACCAAGAGAGTTCGGTGGAGGGAGAATGTGGCAAGGGGATTGAGAGTGTATGTGGGAGATTATTATAATGAATGGTCTTGGAACCTCAGCTAGATAAGAAAGAATGGAGAACAGGAAATAAGTGAAAGTAATATAAAAAGGGTAAGGTTAATGGCTTGGAAGTTATGGTAGATCAAAGAATTGTTGAGGAGGGAGCAAGGAATGAGATGGAAAGGTAGAAGGTGATGGTTATTGAATAAGATCCTAGAAATTGAGATTATAGATGGTGAGGGAGATTCAGGTACTGATAATGACAGGGAATGATGAATTATTTGCTGATATAGCATAGAGGGCAAGATTATTGGCGATGAGTTGGACAAGGAATTAAGAGGTCAAGATTTGGGCAGAGTCAGTGAAATATTTCAGTATCCATGGATATTTAAATCATTAAAGTCATTACAAGCAGTGTCAGTGGGTAATACATTAAGCCAGGTACTATAGCTGTTGATGCAAAATAATCAATAATTATTCTATAGATAAGAGAGATAAGGTGAGTTTTACTTGAGCCAAACTGAGGATCATAACCTGCAAAGGCATTTTACAGAAAGGAAGAAAGCCTTCTGGAAAAGCATGGTATTCAGTACAGTCTTATACCTTATTAGAACAAGAAACATACATTAAACATGCCCAGGATGCATATTCATCAAAGTTTCAAAGAGGTATTCAGGCGCAAATTAGGAGGTCAATATGACCCTGATGAAAGGGACTAATATGGGTGTTACTGATAGGTATTACTGATACTGGTAGGAGGGGACGTGTGCATTCTTATCTTAAGATAATCATTCTTTACTTTAATGGTTAAAGCATGTGTACAATGTATGTTTGATAGGCCATAAGACAGGCTTTTTTAGTTCAAGTTGAATCAGTTTTGAACCCATATAGTTAACCCATATACCTCAATATGTGAAAATCTCTTGTCTTAGCCTTCTAGGAATGAGGTGAGATTGGGAGGCCTGGATGTCTGTAGATGACAATATCTGAGTAGGGTGTATTAGTTTCCTATTGTTGCTGCAAAGAATCATCACAAACTTGCAGTTCTGGAAGTCAGAATTCCAAAATCACTTTCACTGGGCTAATGTCAAGGAGTCAACGGGACTGGCTCCTTCTAGAAGCTCTGCATGAAGGATTTGCTTTCTAATCTTTTTCAGTTTTTTCTGGCTTCTTGTATTCCTTGGTTTGTGTCCCCTTCCATCTTCAAAGCCCATCACTCAAGGCTTTGCTTCTGTTGTCATATCTTCTTCTTTTCTTCTTTAGTCAAATCTCTGTGTGCCTTCCACTTATGAGGACATTTGTTATTACATTTAGTGTATACCTGACCTGGATAATCCAGGATGTTTTCCCCGTATTAAGATCCTTAACTTAATCACATCTGCAAAGTCTTTGCCCTATGAGGTAACATTCACAGTTTTCAGGGTTTAGTACTTAGATATTTTGGGGTAGCCAATATTCAGCCCACTACATGATGGTATAGATTTATGGAAGGAGCTTCAAAGGAGCCTAGAGGTTGAGTACGAGAGAAATTTACTTGTCTGGAATCAGCAAAGAAGAGTAAGGAGTGCACCCATTCCTGTACCATACAGGACAAGGAGAGAAAACAGGCTCCACTTAAGAGGGATTGAGTGACATCAAGGAATAATCAAATTTTCACTGGAGCAAGAAGGTGGAGGGAACTCTCACAAAAGAGGTTAAAGATAGAGAAGATTTTGCTGATATCCTACCTTGAACTCTGGGCATAAAGGAAGTGTTTGGAGAGAGGGAATGTGTGAGATTGAGTCAGATTTGGAAATATGCTCTCTTTTCTGTGGTTATAAAATGTTGATGGAAAATTTGAAGCCAATCTAACATATTTTCTCCCTTATTGGTGACTTAGTGTTTTTTGTCTGAATGTTTCTTCCCCCATATCTTTAGAGCCCAATAGCAGCTTTACTAGATCAGTCAGTGTTGACTACTGTGGGTCACATTTTCCAAGTGTTCAGTGTGCCTATTCAACATGAGGGTACAGGTTCCTTTCCAGAAAAAAATTCTTTATATTGTATTTAACAAATTTGTTTCATTCAATTGTTTTGTTTTCTTTCTTCAGGTATTTCAATTATACTAACTTGAGCTTTCTTTCTATGTCTTCTGTATTTTTCACTTGAAAATCCTTTGTATTTTTATTTCTATTTCATTTATGGTCACTTTTTGTCTCTTCTTTCCTCTGTTTCTCCTACTTTGCTTCATATACATGTATATTCTGGTGTTGTTCCAAATTTAGTCTTCATTTCCAATTTCTTTCATTTTCTTTTTTTATTCATAAGTTCTGTTAACTTTTAAAAGAATTTCTAGCCTTTTGTTGTCTAGTCATTTCATCTGAGATGTTCTAATTTTCACTTACCCTATTCTTTAAGAGCTTTGATAATTTTCTTAATTTCTTTTTTCCCTTTTTGGAATAATACTCTACTTTCATTTTCTTTGTAGTCACATTATTCTTAGTGTTTTTCATTATCTGCTGGAACACCATTTGGATTATTCTTTAATTTTATAATATTTTTATATGGGATTCGATTGTAATGTTATTGTCTATTTGTTTCACATGTTTAAGTGAGACAACATTTCCTAGATTACTAGGTGGATGTTTCTATATGGGAGGCATGGCTGGGCATGGTAGTTCTTCCCCCTCATAGCTCAAGAGCTTTCCCATCTATCTAATCTGTCTATCTGTCTATCTCCCTCTCTCTCTCTCTCTCACCTATCTATTTACCTATTTATCTATCTATCTACATGTTTTAGCCACCGCAGGTTTCCCACCTCTATATCTGTACAGTCCAGAGCTCAATCAGCCTTGCTTTTTGAGGGGGTGATCTCACTTTTAAACATTCTACTTTGCTATTACAATCCTCCAAGCTCTATTTGTTTCTTTTGCCACACAGTATCTGAACTTTATCTCTCTCTGGGACCCTCAGTGTTCTCCCCCTTCCCAATATGATTTCTGTTTCTTCAGAGTAGACCTTTCCATCTAAAAGGGAAAATTTATTGGATATTTTTGCATTCCACTAGTGATTAACCTCGTCTGCATTATTTGAATTTCTTGCGTCTCCCCTAGTGGTGTCCTGGAGTCTTTGGGTGCCGTTCTCTTATTTGGAGCCTAAGAGGACTTCTTTAAAGTTCATTGGTTGTTCTCAACTTTACTTACATAGGATTCCATTAGCTGTTCCTATGGTCCTCTCCTTATGGGAATAAGTATTTATTGGTGTTTACTGTTTTCTGTGGCTTATAACATCCTTCCTGAAATTTTCTCTCTACCACTAATGGTGTATGGCTGTTGGTGCTAGAAGACCTGTGCTGTTATCAGTATTTTGGCCCCACCTGAATGTTCATGAGGGTTCCTTATTATCTAGTTTTATTGAAGATATCACTGGCCATTTTTATCAAGTAGAAAAACTCATGCAGGTTTTGGTAGTTACTTTTTAGAGAGAATCACAGAATAGTTTTATTAAATTTAGGAAAGATTATGACAGAAATTTCTTTAAGATAAAATGGTAAAGTTAAGAATAAGTGATTATTTGTAAGTAAGGATCGTAGAGGGGGTGACAATGATTCTTTGTATATTTACTGTAATACAAGAACAAAGCTTCTCTATAGAATTGCTTTGATGTACTTAGAACAAAAATGAAAGGCACTTTGAATAATGCAAAATTCGTATTTGGAATTCACTACCATTTGGCTGTTATTGAGACAAATTCTTCATCTGAATTTTTAAAAATTTGAATAATATTTGTTCAATAATTACCTTCTACAGTAATTTATTGTTGTTTCTATAGGGCTCTGGATGTACACAGTGCTGTATCACTGAGAAATAATTATCCTGAATAAATAAGGTTCATGACCAGAAAAGCCCAAAGTCTACTTTTGTGCATATTAGGATAAGAACAATCACATTTCATGGTTCAGTATGTAACGTAGTCTCTACACAGTCCAGGAAGAAATAGCTTCTCCAATGACAGCATCAGTGTTCAGTCAGGAGGTTTGTGGAGCCCGTCATCCTGAACAAGAAGGACTAGGGTGCCAAGTGGAGCTGTTGTCTCACCTTCTGTAATAACTTCACTTTCATAAGCAAGCATTTCGAGTCCTAGACTTGTATAAAACATTTCTTATGGTTATAGCTGCTATGTGAAAAGATGGATGTTAACAACAGCATATCCAAAATACTTCTTTATTGAACTCCTTCATTAAAACCAGAACTCTTTTTTTAAACATTTATTGCTCTCATTATTCTTATCCTTATTATTTATAGTCCACATATATATGCTCTCACCTTATTGGTCACTTGGCCAATTTTTTCCACAATAATTTCATGGATCTGGAATTCTACAAGATTCTACATTTCTCCAATTAACCTCATGAACAATTTGAATCAATCAATCAATGACACAGTATTTCTTGAGTGTCCCCCTTATATGTACAACATTATATTTGATTCTGTAAAAAGAAAGTTACAGTCCAACTGAAAAATATAGTTTTAAAAGAGCAAAAATCAAAACTGTTAAGAAATGCCAAACTATGTGGTTGTGATTCCAAAAGATAAGAAATTTAGAGAAGGAAGATCAGCATGTGAGGGAAAAGGTAGAGAACGATCCAAAGGAATGCTGGGAATATGAATAACTAGTACAGGAATAGGTGGAAAATCAAAAGGGAAGGTGTTTCAGGTAGAGAGAAGAAATGCAGGAAGGAGAATGTCAGAAATTGAGCATAGTGAGCATAGGGCACAGAGTTATCAGACACTGGCACAAAGAAAAATCAATGAAAATAAAATTGTTGATGTTATGTTTACCAGGACACAGCAGATGACATAGAATAACCATGATATGGATGATCAGACACTGCTAATGCCTGTGCTATTGCCACTGGCCCTCCACCCCTTTGGTGCCTAATGGCACTCCACCATGTGGACATCATGCGGAAGCTGTCTCCCTGGTTTTGCTGCTACTGCCATTGGCACTGAAGATCTCTCTTGGTAATTCCTATGAATGATCATGGTGTGCTTGGGACACTTGGCCTGTGGTAGGCTGAATAACTGTCCCCAGATATAGCCACATTTTAATCCTTGGAACCCATGAATGTTACCTTACATGGCAAGATTAACTTTGTAGATGTTAAATTAGGCATGTTGAGAAAGGGAGATTATATTGGATTATCTGGTTGGGCCATACTTGTAATCACAAGGGTACTTATAAGAGGGAGGCAGAAGCAGATTTGATGGCAGAAGAGGAAAAAGCAACGCAATAAAGGAAACAGCAATTGGAATTACATGACCCCAGCCAAGTACTGCCAGCTGCCACCAGAAACTGGAGGAGTGAAGGAACGGATTCTTTCTTAGAGCCTGCAGAAGGAATCAAGGTGTTGACACGTTGATTTTAGAACTATGGGGCCATTTCAGACTTCTGGCCTCCGGAACTGCAAGAGAATAAATTTCCGTTGTTTTAAGCTACTAAGTTTGTGGTCATTTGTTATAGCAGTGACAGAAAACAAATGCACAGCTGAAGCTTCCCAATTTTGCCAGAGCATATTTAAATATGGGAACAGCATAAGTGACTGCTGACTTAAGTAGGCAGCACTGATATCTAGGAAGCAGTGAAGGTGTCTGAGGAATTAGTGATGTGGCTGTTGATATCACTGTGATGACCACAGAGAATTTTGAAAAGATACCCATGAGCTAGGTGCCAAACTCAGCTGAGAAGGTGGAAATGGATCTGTGGAGCAGTAGATGAATAAAATGATGAGAGAAAGTTAGGAGAGTATCCAACAATGGATTAATAAATAGTCTGTAGTGGTAATATTGGCCTACTAAATCGAGGACAATGGAAGTAAGTCATCATCAGGTGAGAGGGCAGTGGGGTCATGGATCATCACATCCTAAGTTCAGTGAATTTAGAGAAATAAACAGCCTTTAGGGAAAGAAAGGCATTTACCAAAAGAGGTGAAGAGATAGCATTCAGAATACTAAGAATGGAGGCCCTTGGTGGGATGAAAGGGAGAAAAATTGTGGAGAAAACCAGGCAAGAATGTGATGAGTGAGAATATTCAGACTGAGCTATGGGTGGGAAGATGTTGGTGCTCATAGGAGGAAAGTGGGAGGGTAGGAGCATTAGGGTGAGAAAGAGTGATGAGGAGATGATAGGAGATGATTATTTGTGGGCTAGGACCACAACAATTGAGAGCAAAGGGACCAATTTCCTGAGAGAGAGTATGAAGTCTACGTGGGGGTTCTTGAGTAGTAAGACTCTTATGGGTGCAGACCTACACACCTACAGAGTCAACGACAAGATCTTGGCTTTTGGTGGCTATGTGGAGGTGTAGGTCTGTGTTCAGAAGGCAATGGAATTCCATGAGGGCAGGTTTTCTCTTGAATTGGAAACAGCTTCTAATATATTTCTTTTAGAAAATTTTTCTTCACTTACATCTATGAAATTATGCTTAAGAACTTAATCTCATTTGCAACATCACTTGTTTTCTCTATGAGTAAGCCTTCCTGTTACGATTTTGTTTACAACTGAAAAATATGGTGTAAACTATATATATATATATATATCTCAATAATACATGTCTTATTGATTCATTCACTATAATTTTTTGCTGAAATTGAAATGCCCTGGTCAGTGGAAAAATGTTAGCTTCAGCTTTCCCTCTACAGTAGCTATGACTCTGGACCCCAATTGTAAATTGGACCCTCAGGATGGAAATACATAACCACTTCTTTATTTTTTTTTATAGTAAGGATTTGCTATGTTTGCTCATAAGAGCAGTAATTCTGGTGCAGGAGTATGCCCTGCTGTGTTGCAATTCCACACTCATACTAAATCCAGCTACCCCTTAAAGTGTTGCAAGGCTTTCCCAGCCACCCTTGTCAAAAGCAGAAAGCACATACATTTATAGTGCAGACTGTTAACATTCCGTGGGAGTGTAGGTGTAAATGACCATACCTCCTCTGCTTGTATCAGTTACCTCTGCTTGAATACATAATTTTAGTAGCCCATAAGCTTTAGTTACTTGATTCCCAAATCACATGTAATCTAAAGAAGTGTAAAAGCACACAATAAAATAAACAATGCCTCTGAATTTATTTCCATTCTTCCTAAGGTCACCAAGCTTATAGATCTAAAAACAAAAAGAGAAAAATGAGTTATGATATAATACAGAATAATAAAAACATAACTATATTAATACAATTCAATGTCTAGTAGATGTCTTTAGTAAGACATTTGGCAAATATCTTTACCAAGTGAGAAAAAAGTTCAGAAGAAGATGTTTTATGATTTAGAAAATTGGTGGCCCAATGCCCAATGAATCTGTGAGAAATTGCTCAGCTGCTAAAGTGAGCAGTTTTGTATTTGTACTTTTTTTCCCACATTTTCTTTGGCAACTCTGCTAGAAAGTAATAGTCATTTTGTTTTATGAGATATTTCTACTATAAATTACTGTATCAATCTTTGTTTGTTAGAATAGCCAAATATCTATTTTAAGGTCCCAGATTAATTGCTAAATTATGACTCTCTCCAGGTGTCCCTTATCCTTTAAATCACATTAGATTTCTGCATACTGTTTCTCTATCAATCCACAATAGAAAGGTAATTATTGTATGAAATTTTAAAATGATTATTATACCTGGTATGGTAATCTGCTGAAGTGGAGTGTGAACATTGATTTGTTTCTATTATTTTACTAGATGTTGTAGGTACCCAGTCCCATCATTCAACACCTGGACAATCATCTTACCTTATGTCAATCAATAAGTTTGTTACACAACATCAACTACTTGATAGATTTTGACTGTGAATTGCATATAGAGTCTTTTACATGAACTTAGCTAAGTTATAGAATAGTTCCCACAATGCTTTTGGATCCTAGCTCTGAATTTGTAGTTGAGATGATGAGATAGAGTCTATTGACCTGCTATGGTCTGAATTTTGTCCCTTCCAAATTGATATGTTGAAGCCCTAATCCCCAATGTGATCATACTTTGAGATAGGGTTTTTAGGAGATAATTAAGGTTAAATGAGGTCACATATGGTATTAGAGTGAGTCAATTAGCATAGATACCTGACCAGTGAGAACAGAAAAAGGCTGTTGTGTTAAACTTATTGGTTGAGTAGCAGATCTGCCTACCTGATACATCAGTACAATTTTTTTCTTTTAAAGATTGGAACCTGAGCTAACAGCTGTTGCCAATCTTCTCTTTTTCTTTTTCTGCTTTTTCCTCCCCAAATCCCCCCAGTACATAGTTGTATATTTTAGTTGTGGGTCCTTTTAGTTGTGGCATGTGGGCTGCTGCCTCACTGTGGCCTGAGGAGTGGTGCCATGTCCATGCCCAGGAGCTGAACCAGTGAAACGGTGGGCTGCGGAAGCAGAGTGCGCGAACTTAACCACTCGGCCACTGGCCGGCCCACGTATCAGTTTTAAATGAATGACAATACCAACAATTGTTGATGCACTGTGTCTTCTGAGAAATTTCTTTGAAATAACTTTGTAATTTTTCAATTTCTTCTGTAAGGGTTTGTGTGGAAACCTGACTTGTTTATAGAATATAGTGCAGTATAGGGGTTAAGACCAAGGTAAGTTTGAAATTAGGTGTCTCTTTAAGAAATCGACGTCATTCTTATTAAGTTAAATACCAAATACCCAGTCTCACACTATTGGCTGCACCTGTTATCTCTCAAGTCTCAGAGTTTTGCTTTTGGTATTACTTCCTTGCTTCTGGAGTACAGACTAATTGCTTTTCTAAAATTGACTTTTGACTCTTGTTAATTATAGTAATGCTTATTTTAAGAACCTTTACAAAATAATATGATTTTCTGTTAGAAGAAATTTAGAAGTCCTACAGTTCCACTACCTATACCACCCAGGTATGTTGGAATACTGCTGCTTATGGGAAAGTGAGACCTGGAAGGGCCCATGGAAGCCATCCTGTGCAAATCCTCCTCTCCATGGCACTTGTTTTAAAGAGAGAGAAACTTCTCCATTTCCACGTAATATCTTTAAGAAAAGTGGTTGCTACTTTGGACAAAATATTTCTTTTTTAAATTTCTACTGAGTGTAAATGAAATTAGGATGAAAAACATCCAAAACATTCAAAAAGATATCAGACTCAAAGTTTTAGTTACCTCATTAAATGATTGAATTTTATATTAATTCCTGAATTGCTGATTTTATTTTTTTAGCTTTCAGTTTCACAAAAGTTGAATTATTATTAAGATTATTTTCCTTCTCAAAGGAGACTTTCTTTTCTCTTGTTAATGTAAACTGTTTCTCCTTTAATTTAACATATGGATTCTTGGAAAAAAAATCAGCATATGGGCCTTGGTTCTGACGTTCTGCACTGCATGCTAGACTGGGAAAGAGTGTAATACTCTGGGCAAATTTCATAGTTTCTGTGAGCTGAGACACCTTATTTGTAAGACGGGGTTCCTGATATCAATGTCCTAGATTTTCTGTAGGGGTTAAATAAGTTTCTGACAGGGAGTGAGGGTCATTACATAGTAGATATTTTAGAGAGAAAATGACATTATCCACGCCCCTTCCATCCTCTTCCACCGTCTCTTTTGATGTGATATTACAGTGACAGAAAGCAGATGGAAGCAAAGGAGTTACATACTCAAGCTTGTAGCTCACTAATATTTCGAAGTAAAATGATTAAATTTTTTACTTAGATTATTATATGTCACCTTTGGATTCCTTCCAGCTCCCTCTGCTTTGACCAGCAGGTCCCCAAAAGATGAGTGTGATTGACCATGGCAAGAAGAAATCCTTACTGGAATCCTATTTTGATCCTTGAGTACTTAGCACAGACCATTATCTTAGAGCGCTAGGCTAAAAAGTAGATGAGATACTACATCCTTAAAAGAATTTACAGTTCTGGGCTATTCACGTCTTGCTTTACTCTGGTGGGAGTCAGGATTTGGTGTGAATTGAGGCAAAAGTCTGCTCTGGCATTATCGTGAAACCACATTGTAAGTGGAGTCAGCAATATGAGGCTCAGATCCATTTACTCTGATGCATTATGAGTGACTCAGTTCAACTGAAAATCACCACCAGACGTTGTTATTAGATACAGTTATGAAATGATTGGTTGTAGCAGCAGGGACTTATTGGTCTTATGTGCAACATAAAATTTGAATGAAATGGGCATTTGAAGATTACTATTATAGTATATCATGTAGTCTATGATTAAAACATTAAATTATTTTTACATAATAAACAAAGATAAATGTAAGGTCTGTGATTTTAAACTGACAACCAAAGAAAGCAAATGAGCTTGAATTTTGCTAACATGTTGTAACATAAAATAAGCAAATATATCTAGTAATGACTAGGTAGTGCACACCACTGAAGAATTAAATTTTTTGTCCATGAAGCAGAAAATAAGACAGATATATAGAAATAAGGAATGATTTTTTTTCCTGCCATAGACTCTGAGATACTTGAAGATTTCTTATTGACAAGAGACCCCAAGAATATATTTTGAGATATTGGGTCAATGTAGTAGACTCCTCAACATCTATTCCACTCCAACTGGTTAGCCTCTAACCATTGTCATCTCATTCTTCTAGCTAGTGGTTTGTTTAGTTGTGGGAGCAACTTGCCTCCACTAGAATGTAAACTGCACGAGGGCAAGCTTGTTATATTGTGCCCTGATGTATCTCTATGACACAGAACAGTGATAGGCCTATGGTAGATATTCAATAAATAACTGTTGAAGAAAGACTGAGAGACAGATAAAAAGAGAAAAAAAGAAAGAAAAAAGGGAGGGAGGAAGGAAGAAAGGAAGGAAAGAAAAAAGAAGGAAGAAAGAAAAGAAGGGAGGAATGAAGGGAGAGAGAAAAAAGAAGGAAGGAAGGAAAGATAAACGGAGGGAGCAAAGAAGAAAGAAAAGGAAGAAAGAAAAGAAAAAAGGACAGAGTGACACAAAGGGAGAGGATTGCTTGGGCTTCCTGGAATCAATCAATCTGTCTCTATCACTCTTTCTTTACTTGACTTGAACAAGGACCATTTTGCCCTATTGCTTTTGGTAGCCATTTTAAGATCACAGGATGGAATTGATCTCATGTATGGTAAAGTAAAGAGATGGAAGGACACTGAGTTCTTGATGACATAGATGAGCATTTTAATGTACCAAGCCTGAAGTAAATCCTACTTCTGAACTTCATTATGATGCAGCAAAATACGTTTTATCTTATTTAATCTGAGTTGAGTCAGAAGTTCCATTTTTTTGCATTGGAACACTTCCTAACAGATAAAGTCTGGATCCCAGAGTTTGGGTGCAGCAGATCCAGTTTGAGAACCAGTCATTTTACCAGTCAGAACCTGGTATGGCACCTGTAAGGCATTCTTTATAATCAGTAATAACGATAGTGACAACAGCATTATTCCCTAACACTATGCGTCAAGCTCTGTGCTAATGTTTTACCTATACTGGATCTCTATGCTAGCCTAAGTAGATGGTAATTGTTATTGCCAGTTTGCAGATGTGGAAATTGAGGCTTTAGGAAGTTAAGGAAATTTTGCAGGATACATAGTGATTAAGGGGGTTGATCTAGGATATTAATCCATGTCTGTTGGACTCCAGAGCTCAAGCTTTGTACCCCTGGACTGAACTCACACCAGCCTCATTTTGGCTTGACTTTTGGAGAGCTACTTTTTGAAATTCACATGTTCTATCTAGAATAAAATAAAAAATATAGTTTTAGCTTTTCTCCACATAATTCTCAGTTCCCAACTTTTCCTGGCAATGCAAGTTTATGCTTAATTACTCAAAATTTCTAATTTTGCCATTGCCTATGGGTATTTGAATTAGAGGACAAAATGGTGCTTCAACATATATCAGTAAAACATTATTGATTTGGAAAATTTGGTATAAAGAAAACTTCCAGAATGATGGCAGAAGCATAGATGAAGGAAATCTCCAAACCAAGCAGAATGATATTGATATCGATCCTAATATCAGTTTCCCCACATTAAACCCAGCATATATGGGGTTAAAACCAAAACACTCATTCCCTGCTTACTCTCTGGCTTCCTGGCTCCAGAATCCACTATCCTCCATGGAGACAGACACCGTCAAGGACAAGCACCTGGATTATCTCCTCCCCACAAAGAGATACAGGCTGGTGGGAAAGCTGCTGAGCAGCAAGGTCACAGGCTTCCTCCTCTCTGTAAGTTTCTCAAGGCCAAAGACAGGCTGGTGGCAAAACTCTGACCAGCAAGGCCATATGCTCCCCCTCCCCTACCTAAAACCCCAAATAAAAACCCTTCCTTTTAGCTTTTCAGGGAGTTTGGGATTTCAGCATTAGCTGCCCTCTCTCCTTGCACAGCACTGTGCAAAAATAAAATTCCTACTTTCTTCCACCACACCCGGTGTCAGAGATTGGCTTGCTGCCCAATGGGTGAGCGAACTCATTTCAGCTTGGTAACATTAGTCACCTGAAAGATACATCTTTTAAAAAGTATCCAATTTCTATCTGCTACTTAGAAAGTGAAAAGAATGCAGAGGTTAAAAATAGTCTTCCTAAGCAAAATATGTCCACGTACTTTTTTCTTAAAATTTGATAAATGGCTTTTGAATAGGGGATAATAGTAAGCTAAGAATCAGTGTTTGTGTTAGCTACTTTTAGCACTCTCTCAATGTTTTTTTCTTGCTTGCCATTCCTTTGAGTCTCACTCCGTGATTTTCATGGATGAGAAATGTGTTACACATGCTAATATTAATGAAGAATCTCCCCCAGGTGAAAATGCCTGAAAAAGTCCCCTTGGAACAATTTCTTATTCCAAATAAGATATCATTTATACCCCTTGGGAAATCTTCAGAAAAAGGCTAAACTCATTTTGATGATAAGCTCTGGAATCTCTACATTTTCACTATTATCACAGCTGTTCTTTTTATACTACTTCTCAGTTCTTCAGGGATCTTAAACTCATTGAATTTTTTATTAGCTCTAATATTTTCTAGTCTTCCTTGATAATTTTATCAAGAATGTAGTGGTTTTTACAGTGCTAAAACTCTATTCTTTTATTCAGGTATCATTTATTGCTAACCTACCAGGCAATATAAAAGGTGTGGTAACAAATAGATAAATAGATAAATAAGATATGTATCTATACATGGATAGATATTGAAAAATGCAAACTGTTAAGTCCTACAAGAGAGGTACATAGGAAAAGAGTGCTAGAGAAATCCAAAGAACACCTAAACCTGCCTAGAGAAAATGGGCAAATCTTACTGGAGTAGATAAGTCCTCAGCTGAGCCTTAAAAAATAAACACAAGTTTGGCATATAGGAAACAGAGTGGAAGAAAGGACTGGCATCTGTGACAGATGGAGCAGCATGTGGAAAAGCATGAGGGAGGAGTGAGAGTCTTCTAGAGTGATGTATTACAATAAATTAAATCCTCATAATGGGCCTGTGAGTTCTTGTAATTATTCTCATATTACTGATGAAGAAACTAAAGCTTGGAAAATTTAAGTCATTACCATTTACTCAATTCTTTGTTGTTCTCACTCTTCTTTGGTTCAAGTCTTTCTTTTCTTATAAACTTATAAAAACTATCAAGGAGCCAACCCTGTCACAATTATTCATAAATGTCTGTTGAATAAGACCATGAATCAATGGAACGAAGGAATGTCATTCTTCTTTATTTATAATTTTAAGAAAAATTCATGTGACTTCATATTGGTCACCAACATGATTAGAATTCATGTCAAAGCAATTCAACTTGTGAGAACAACTTGGAAAACAAAACTTCTCTCAGTATTTCAAATAGAAGATTGGTTAGAAAGGAGGTAGGCGGTCTAGAAGAGCAAAAGGAAAAGGAGGGCAATTTAGAGAAGAAGAGGGAAGAGGAGGAGGAAGGCTGGAGGGGAGGGGAAGGGAAGGTAAAGGAGGCAGAAGAAATGGGGAGAGGAGAAGGAGAAAGGGAGGAGGAGATGAGAGGGAGGGTGAGGAGTTGGAGAAGGTGAGAAGAAGCAGGAGAAGGAGAAGGGAGAAAGAAAAGGAGGGAGGAGAGGAAGGAGAAATGCTCAGAGATTAGAAACTGCCAATGAGTATCTTTTCATTTGTCCATTTATCATTTGGATTTCCTTTTTGTGAAGGTGAAATGCCATTCAAATAATTTGCCCATTTTTCTATTGGGTTTCTCTTTTTGTAATGATTTTCAGAAGCTTAGAAGTTCTACATGTATTCTTCATGCTAGCATCTTCTTAGTTAAAAGTTGTGAATCCCTTTTCTTACTCTGTCTTTTAGCTCCTTTCGGTGTCTTGATAAATAGAATTTCTATCTATTTATTAATAGAAGATTTAATTGAAGTAGAATTTATCAATCTTTTCCTTTATGCTTAATGCTCTGTCTTTCTTGTTTGAGAAATTCTCTCGCTGAGGTAATAAAATATTATTCTATATTATGTTCTAAAAGCTTTATAAGTTTGCCTTTCATATTTAGAAAATGAATCCACCTAAAGTTAGTTTTTGTTTTAGTTGTAGAACTTTGTCTCAGTGTCCCATTCTGGAAAGTAGAAATCACTCCAGGTGCTTCAATAGAGCATTTATTTAGAAAGTCTATTAGAAAACTATTGGAAGGACTGGAGGAGCAAAAAGAAGAAGGAGGGGAGTCTCTAGAGAAGCAAAAGTGAGCAGGAGCTGTTACCCAAATATCAGGAAGCTGCCTGATGCCCCTAGGCTGAAGCCTCTGGTCCATAATCAACAGAGACACTGAAGGTTATGCTGCTACTGCCCACTCTCCTGCTGATGCTGCTGACACCTGCAGCAGCTGGTGATCACCTCCAATTCCTGCCATTGCATTGATGTCATCGTTCCAGGAGATGCTGAAGAGAAAAAAAGACATTGGCTGCTCCCATCCTTCTTTCTAGTTTCTATCCAGTGCTTCTCATTGGGAGAACCTCGCAGGAAGCCAGTGTACAAGAGAGTTTAGCACATGGAGAGTGTAGCTTAGAGACAATAGACACTACCTGGTGCTCACATGGATGCCCAGCCTCTATTACTATTTGTTGAAGAGACTCTCCCTTGCCAGCTACCCTGCTGTGCCACCACATCATCCCACATCCTATACATACATGGGTGGATGTGTATCAGGACTCTCTCTTGGGTTCCATTTGTGCATTTTTCTATTTCTGCTTAATCATCATGGCTTTATAATAAATCTTGATATTTGCTTGTTGAAGGCCTCCTACCTTGTTTTACTCCAAGAGTGTTTTTGGCTTTCCTTGGCTCCTCCAAAAATGACTTGGAATTTTGATTGAGATTTCTTTGACTCTATAAATTAATTTGGATAGAATTGATGTCTATAGTATTAAATCTTTCACATGATGAACATAATGTATCTCTACATTTATTTAAGCTTTATTTGCTATTTCTCAATAGAGTTTCATAATTTTTCCTGCACACATATTTTAAGTTTACCTGTATGTACTTTAAATTTTTGACGCAATTTTAAATATCAGTTTTAACTACTTTTTCTATTTGTTACTGTTATACAGAAATATAATTGATTTTAATGTTTATTTTGTATCCAGTAAAGTTGCTATATGCTTAATTAATTCTAACAGTTTACCACACTTTTAAGTTCTTCAAATAAAAACTTAAAAAGATACGAAAACCTCTTCAATTAAGTCATATTGTTTACCTAACTTCTCAGCTCTTTAATACTATGTATGTGAATTAAAATATTTGGGGGCCAGCCGGGTGGTGCAGTGGTTAAGTGTGCACATTCTGCTTCTCTGAGGCCCATGATTTGCTGGTTCAGATCCAGGGTGCAGACATGGCACCCCATGCTGGGGTAGGCGTCCCACATATAAAGTAGAGGAAGATGGGCGTGGATGTTAGCTCAGGGCCAGGCTTCCTCAGCAAAAAGAGGAGGATTGGCAGCAGATGTTAGCTCAGGGCTAATCTTCCTCAAAAAAAAAAATTGATAAAAGCTTATCTACTTTTGTTATTGTTGTTTTCGTTGGTAGGATTAATTTGAATGACCTAGTCTGCCTTTACTGGAAATAAAGTTTTTGATATTTTATTTAAGTAACTTTTTTTATGAATGGTAAGCACTTGAGATGACATAGTTTTACAGTCACGCCTGGCTTAATGACAGGGATACGTTCTGAGAAATGCGTCGTTAGGTGATTTCATCCTTGTGCAAACATCATAGAGTGTACTTACACAAACCTAGATGGTATAGCCTACTCCACAGCTAGGCTAAATTGTGCTAATCTTATGGAACAACAGTCGTATATGTAGTCCATCGTTGACCACACGTCGTTAGGTGGCACGTGATTGTATTCAGAAATTCCATTTTCCATTCTATTTTGGTGTGTATAGAAACATCACCACTCTATTATCTGCTGAAGTTCTTTTTTTTATTCAGTAGAATAAAACACGTTTTTAACAGAGTATTATGCCATGCTATTTTACTGGACTTTAATTTATTCTATTTTATTCTCTGTTTCCACCTGTCTCTTCCTAATCTCTCAATCTCCGTGGTGTCAATATACTCTCCTGATTTTAGGATATATGTTATGTCTATTAAATACCAACAATTGAGATATTTTAAAGCTGTTATATTCTGAACTACCACTGAGCATAATAGAAGTGACAGATGTGTCCTTATCCATTGGTAGGAAAAGCCCGATTGGATTTTATATTTCTTCCTTGTCAACTTTTTTATTTCTCCTGTTTCACTTACATTTAGTGCTGATACAATTTTATTTGTCCTGATATGTTTTTGACATTTTATTCCTTTAGTTTATTTCCTGAAGTATATCCGCAATCTCTCAATGTAATTTTATCTTGCATCTGAGATCTTTAATTATCTCAAGAAATTGAGATCTTTAGAAAGAGAAATGCATCACCAAGAAATACCCTAGAAAATTTTATTTTGACTAAAGTTTATTTTCAAGAATATGGTGTGTTCCTTAAAGAAGTACTAAAAGAATACAAATACAGTTAGCTCACTGTTACCATTCAGCTATCCATAGCCAACATTAAAAACACCTGTCAGAGCTATTCATTAGTTGTCATGTTATGATAAATCCAGAAAGTAATTCTTAGTTAGTAACTTCTTCTGACATACCTTCTCTTCAGCTTGTTCTTAATCCATTCTCACATCAGACACGACATTGACATCGTGAGAGATGATGGACTAGCTGTGATCATTTACTGAAGCTTCTGAATTAAAAGTAATAACACCCTGCAGAGAGAGACAGAACATGTTTCATCTAGATTAAGATGTATCATAAAAAAGCCCTAAGAATATCTTCAATACTTCAGAGAAGCTTTGATCTTCTTTGAAAGATTGTTTGATTGAATCATCTCCTAAAATAAATGGTTGTGTGTGCAAAATCATAAGCATGCAACATCGGATGCCAGTGACTCACTACTGTCGATTGTTTATTGTGCTTCTCTTAAGCCTCTCGGTTCTATTGCCCGAAGTAATTAACTTAATCTTTTTTTTTTTTAAGATTTTCACCTGAGCTAACAACTGTTGCCAATCTTCTTTTTTTTCCTGCTTTTTCTCCCCAAATCCCACCAGTATATAGTTGCATATTTTAGTTGTTGGTCCTTCTAGTTGTGGCATGTGGGGTGCCGTCTCAGCATAGCCTCATGAGTGGTACCATGTCTGTGCCCAGGATCCGAACTGGTGAAACCCTGGGCCACCGAAGCTGAGCACGTGAACTTAACCACTGGGCCATGGGCCGGCCCCCTAACTTAATCTTTATTTGTCTAATAAAAGGAATCCATTCTTCAAGTTTCTGGGCCAATTTCCAGTATTTAAAGGCCATTTTTACTTATTAGAAACAGTAAAATAATTTTACTAATTTATTTACTACTTACTAAAATACCAAATTATAGCACAATTTGCTCATTTATGATTGAAATTCCATCTACTTTAGTTGAATTTTCAACATCAATGAACTGTAACTGATTTGTTCTCATTGATATTTGCACCTGAAATTAACTACAATGTCCAACACAAGGGAAAGGTTAGCTGGAATCACGAATGCATTGGCTTGACTGTATTTTCTTCCTAAATTTCCTCAAGGTATGTATTCATTGAGACAAGTGTCTTCTCTTGATTGAACCCTTCATCATTTCCATCTATAGGAATTGTGAGGAGATGGTGGCGGCAATTTCTTACAATGGTGATGTGGCATCCAAGAAGCATCAAAATTTCTTCCCAAAATTATTAGAGTGAATTTCAATAAACTTCAATGGATGAACATATGAAATTAAAGTTTGGGTTAAGTTTAATTTACCAAACTACTCTGTCTCGGTGTTCTATGATTATTTGAAGGGGAATTAACTTATTTGGGCTATTTATTATACTTTCTTAAATTCAGGGTGTGTTTTAATCTCCTATACTAAAAATACATGGGAAAATAAGGAGCATGTCTTCTCCGAGTGAGACTTATTGTCCCTATAACCACTTACAAATATATCTCAAAAATTTCCACTTCACAATAACAGAATGTCTTAATTCCTCCCAATCAACGGAGTAAAATTAAATAGCCATTTCTGTTCTCTCTCTCAGTCAGTGGTTCTCAACGGTGGGTGATTTTGCACCACCCAGGGAAAAATATACAATGTCTGAAGACATTTTTGGTTGTCACAAGTGGAGATGAGGTGCTACCTAGATACCAGAGTAGAGCCACGGATGCTGCTAAACATTCTATGAGGAACAAGACAGTCCCATTAGTCCCAACGACATATCATTTGAGCCAAGGTTGAAAAATCCTGCTCTAGGTTCTTCAGCAGTATGTTGAGCAGATTGAAGGCCACTGAATTACTGCAAGCTATTAATAAGTTCCATTGCTTTAAGGAGAGGTTAGTATGTTGAAGAAATTATCCAATAGGAGTATAATTTAGCTAGTTTTCAATGTAATACTGGGAGAAGGGGCAGGAAGTATGTTTTCATCATCTGTGTCACAGCAGATGGTCTCCTCCTACTAGTCAAATATTCACAGGAGATTTCCAAGTAGAGAAGACATCCAAAGTGGCAGAATAATATTGAAATCTAGGTCTGTGTGGACCTAAGGCTATGTACTTTGGAAATTCTTGTTGCTATACCTTGTTCATTAAGTGTTTTCATTTAGGGGAGTTCCCTGCCTATGGTGACTAGACAGTTTTCCTAGTCCTTATTTTCTTATTTTCTTCTCTCATAGTTTAAGTACAAGTCAAGATTAACAGCTGTTCTGTTAAACAGGTTCACTACCAAATCTTATGCTACACATATGCAGGAAAGAACATACTAAAAGTATGGCAATAGAAGTAAACATAATACTTTTTAAACAAAAATGGGATCTCGTCAAGATGGTGGCATAAGCAAATTCTGAACTCATCTCCTCCCATGAACACAAACACAAATAGTTAGAACTATTTTTGGAAAAATTACCCTGGAGAGAAAACTGAAAACTGGATAAAAAGAACACCCACAACAAGGGACAGTCCTGATTAAGGCAGAAGAGGCAGAAATTCCTGCAGGAGAGGAAAAAAGCCACCTTTAGGAACAGCGGAGCTTCTCAGCTGGCCAGGCGGGAGCCACCCTAAGGTACGCAGCCCTCCTTGGAGGAGGGAGGTCCGGAGCAGGGTCCAATATGGCTATAAGCATCCTGCAGACTCAGCCCAACTGAGACAAAGGTCTTACTGTCTGGCTTTGCTGGATATTAACTACAGCGAGGATATACCCAGAAAAGCTATCGGCTGAAAGCCAAAAAGACCCGGGTCTTAAAGGGCTCATGCACAAACTCACTCATTGCAGCAACCTAAAATCACCAGAGAGAGGGCTGACAGTGCTTTGGTGAAAGGAGACTCATCTGGTGGGCTCTGGGGGAATCTTGGTGAGAGGAGGAACCTCTCCTGAGACTGAGACCTTGGTGGGGGTCATTGTTCTGACCTGGTCCAGGCATACTGACACAGACCCTGGTGGGAGCCATTGAGGTTCTTCCCTTCGCCTGTTAGCCCAGGGGTCTGCCACATCCACTAGAGCACAGATTCAATCCAGTGCACCAGGGCAGGCAGCCTGCCATAGGGACCAGCCCCACCTAACAGCAAGCTCTCAGGCTACATTTCAGCTTGTATTGACTGGGTGCCTTGATCCTCTACAGGCAGGCAAGTGTGTCTGGCTTTGTGAGACAGGGCCTGTGTGAGGACAAGGTGAACTGTGGGGGGCATTGGTGGAGAGGTGGAGGCCTCTGCAGTGTGGTGTCAGGTTATACTGCAGGGGATTGGGAAGTGTGCATGGACCAGGACTGTGTTGATGGTGTGTGTGGTCCTGTGGGGAGTGAGGCTTATATTATCAGCAGTAGAAGACCTGTGCTTCACAAATAGCCATAAAAAGGATCAGCCTCACCTTCCAAAGCCTGAAACAATTGAGTTCTCCCATGCCTAGGGCCAGCCCTACTAAGCTGGACTCCTAAGAGAACTGAAAACAGCCTTGTAGGCCTGAGGCCTATAGCAACTGTCAGCCCCTGAACCTAGCAACCAGCTACATTGGGTACCTACCCAATTAATAAGAAAATGCAATAAAGTGTGCTGATAGACTTTGTAGCCAACAGCGCAGAGGATCCCCAAACTGGATTTAAAACATCTGGCCAGGGAAGGAAAGACTAGACTCCCCGGGTACCTGCAGTAAGAGCAACCCTGCCACAGCAGAAAGACACAAGTAGCCCACAAAGGGGTCACTCCTGGATCATTGGACTGGTGATGAGAGGGAAGCACACTGCTGGGCCTTATAAGGCATCACATACATAAGGCCACTTCTCCAAGATCAGGAGACATAGCTGACTCACCCAATACAAAGAAAGACAGAGAAAGAAGCATAATCAGGAGACAAAGGAATACTTTCCAAGCAAGGAAATAGGACAAAACCCCAGAAAAAGGACTAAATGAAACAGAAACAAGTGACCTACTCAACAAAGAGTTCAAAAACAAAATATCATAAGGGTGCTCACAGATATTGGGAGAAGACTGGATGAACACAGTGAGCTTATCAACAAAGAACTGGAAAATATATATATATAAAAAGCCAATCAGAAATGAAGAATACAATAATGGAAATGAAAACTTTGCTGGAGGGACTCAATAGCAGAGTAGAGGATGCAGAGGAATGGATGAGTGAGCTAGATGAAAGACTAGAGGAAATCACCCAAGCTGAACAGAAAAAAGAATTAGACAGAATGAGAATAGTCTAAGGAAATTCTGGGACAATATCAAGCATGCTAACATTTGGATTATAGGTGTCCCAGAAGGAGAAGAGAGAAACAAAGGGGCAAAAAGTTTATTTGAAGAAATAATAGATGTAAATTTTCCTAACCTAAGGAAGGAAACAGACATCCAAGTACAGGAAGCACAGAGAGCTCCAAACAAGATAAGCCCAAAGAGGCCCACACCAAGACATATTATAATTAAAATGTCCAAAATTAATCATAAAGAGAGAATCCTGAAAGCAGCAAGAGAAAGACCACAAGTGACATATAAAGGAAAGCCCATAAGGCTGTCAGCAGTCTTCTCAGCTGAGACACTACAGGTGAGAAAAGAATGGCATGAGGTATTTGAAATGCTAAAAGGAAAAACCTACATGCAAGAATATTCTATCCATCAAGGCTGTCATTCAGAATGGAAGGAGAGATAAAGAGCTTCCAAGACAAGCAAATATTAGAGGAGTTTATCACCAAGAAACCAGTTCTACAAGAAATGCTGAAGGGACTTATTTAAGTGGGAAAGCAATGACAGCAGATAGAGATTTAAAAAATTATCCAAAAAAAAAAAACCTAACAAAAAACCCAGGCAAGAAAATCACTTGTAAAGGTAAAAATATAGTAAGGGTAGCAGAGCAACTACCTGTGAAGATAATACAAAGGTTAAAGGACAAATGTACTAAAATCACCTATTTCAATGATAAGAGGGTAATGGATAGACACACACTAAACAAGAGACTATATACGATTTCAAAAACATAAAATGTGGGAGGAGGGGAGTGAAAAAGTAGAGCTTTTAGAAAGAGGTCAAGCGAGAGTCTATCAACACGATATAAACTGCTATATACATAGAATATTAAATAGGATCCTCATGGTAATCACAAACCAGAAACCTATAATAAGTAAGCAAAAAAGTAAGACAAAAGAAATCAAACGTATTACTAAAGATAGCCATAAAACCACAAGGGAAGAGAGCAAGAGAAAAAGAAAGGAACAGAGAAGAACTACTAAAACACCCAGAAAAAAAGTAACAAAATGACGATAAATACATATTTATCAATAGCTACTTTAAATGTCAATGAACTAAATGCTCCAATCAAATGCCGTAGGGTGGCCACTTGGATAAAGAAGACAAGACTCATGTATATGCTGCATACAGGAGGCATACTTCAGACCTAAAGACACTCACAAACTGAAAGTGAAAGGATGGAAAAAGATATTCCATGCAAATGGAGAAGAAAAGAGAGCAGGGGTAGCAATATTTATATCCGACAAAATAGACTTTAAAACAAAAACTGTAACAAGAGACAAAGGTGGGCACTACATAATGATAAAAGGGAAAAATCCAACAAAAAAATATAACACTTGTAAATATCTATGCACCCAACATAGGAGCACCTAAATATATAAAGCAATTATTAACAGACATAAAGAGAGAAATAGACAGTAACACAATAATAGTAGGGGACTTTAACACTCCAGTTACACCAATGGATAGATCATCCAAACAGAAGATCAATAAGGAAACACTGGCCTTAAATGACACATTAGGCCAGATGGACTTAGTAGATATGTATAGAACATTCCATCCGAAAACCACAGAATACACATTCTTTTCAAGTGCACATGGAACATTCTCCAGGATGGATCACATATTAGGCCACAAAACAAGTCTCAATAAATTTAAGAAGATCAAAATAATAGTATGCATCTTTTCTGACCACAAAGGTATGAAACTAGAAATCAACTACAGGAAGAAAACCAGAAATGCCACAAAAATGTGGAGATTAAACAAAATGCTACTGAACAATGACTGAGTCAAGGAAGAAATCAAGGGAAAAAGAAATTCCTGGAGACAAATGAAAATGAAAATATGACATGCCAAAATCTGTGAGATACAGGAAAAGTAGTTCTAAGAGGGAAGTTTATAGCAATTCAGGCCTACCTCAACAAAGAAGAAAAATCCAAAATAGACAATCTAAAAGTTCATCTAAAGGTACTGGAAAAAGAACAACAAACAAAGCCCAAAATCAGCAGAAGGAATGAAATAATAAAAATTAGAGAAAAAATAAATGTAATAGAGACTAAAAAAAATAGAAAAAATTAATGAAACCAAGAGCTGCTTCTTTGAAAAGATAAGCAAAATTGACAAACCCTTAGCTAGACTCACCAAGAGAAAAAGAGAGGAGGCTCAAATGAATAAAATCAGAAATGAAAGAGGAGAGATTACAACGGACACCTCAGAAATACAAAAGATAAGAGAATACCGTGAAAAGCTATATGCCAAAAAATTGGATACTCCAGCAGAAATGGATAAATTCTTAGAAACAAACAACCTTCCAAAACTGGACCAAGAAGAAGTAGAGAATTTGAGTGGACAAATCCCCAGTAAGGAGATCGAAACAGCAATCAAAAACCTCTCCAAGAATAAAAGTCCAGGACCAGATGCATTCCCTGCTGAATTCTACTAAACATTCAAAGAAGATTTAATACCTATCCTTCTCAAACTCTTCCAAAAAATTGAAGAGGAGGGGAGGCTTCCTAACTCATTCTATGAAGCCAACATTATCCTGATACTAAAACCAGACAAGGACAACACAAAAGAAGAAAATTACAGGCCAATATCACTGATGACCATCGATGCAAAAATCCTCAACAAAATACTAGCAAATCGAATACAACAATACATTAAAAAGATCATACATCATGATCAAGTGGGTTTCATTCCAGGGATGCAGAGATGGTTCAACATCCGCAAATTTATCAATGCCATACACCAAATTCACAAAATGAAGAATAAAAATCACATGATCATCTCAACAGATGCAGAGAAAGCATTTGACAAGATACAGCATCCATTTATGATAAAAACTCCAAATAAAATGGGTATAGAAGGAAAAGACCTCAACATAGTAAAGGCCATATATGACGAACCCACAGCAAATATCATTCTCAATAGAAAAAAACTGAAAGCTATCTCTCTAAGAACAGGAAGCAGACAAGGATGCCCACTGTCACCACTCTTATTTAACATAGTATTGGAAGTCCTAGCCACAGCAATCAGGCAAGAAAAAGAAATAAAAGGGATCCATATTGGAAAAGAAGAAGTGAAACTGTCACTCTTTGCAGACGACATGATTTTATATATAGAAAACCCTAAAGAATCCACTAAAAAACTTTTAGAAACAATAAAGGAATACAGCCGAGTCACGGGATACAAAATCAACGTACAAAAATTGGTTGAGTTTCTATACACTAACAATCAAGTAGCAGAAAGAGAAATTAAGAATACAATCCCATTTACAATTGCAACAAAAAGAATAAAATACCTAGGAATAAACTTAACCAAAGAGGTGAAAGATCTGTACACCGAAAATGATAAAACATCGTTGAAAGAATTCGAAGAAGACACTAAGAAATGGAAAGATATTACATGTTCTTGGATTGGAAGAATTCACATCGTGAAAATGTCCATACTTCCTAAAGCAATCTATAGATTCAACGCAATCCCTATCAAAGTTCCAACAACATTTTTCACAGAAATAGAACAAAGGTTCCTAAAATTTATATGGAACAACAAAAGACCCCGAATAGCCAAAGGATTCCTGAGAAAAAAGAACATAGCTGGAGGTATCACACTCCCTGACTTCAAAATATACTACAAAGCCATAGTAACCAAAATAGCGTGGTACTGGCACAAAAAACAGACACATAGATCAATGGAACAGAATTGAGAGCACAGAAATAAACCCACACATTTATGGACAGCTAATATTCGACAAGGGAGCCAAGAGCATACGATGGAGAAAGGAAAGTCTCTTCAATAAATGGTGTTGGGAAAACTAGACAGCCACAAGCAAAAGAATGAAAGTAGACCATTCCCTTACACCATGCACAAAAATCAACTCAAAACGGATGAAAGACTTGAATGTAAGACCCGAAACTATGAAACTTCTAGAAGAAAACATAGGCAGTACACTCTTCGACATCATTCTGAGCAGCATATTTTCAAGTACCGTGTCTGACCGGGCAAGGGAAACAAAAGAAAAAAATGAACAAATGGGACTACATCAAACTAAAAAGCTTCTGCACAGAAAAGGAAACCATTAACAAAATGAAAAGACAACCTAACAATTGGGAGAAGATATTTGCAAATCATATATCAGATAAGGGGTTAATATCCAAAATATACAAAGAACTCATACATCTCAACAACAACAAAACCAACAACCCAATTAAAAAATGGGCAAAAGATCTGAACAGAGATTTCTCCAAAGAAGATACATGGATGGCCAACAGGCATATGAAAAGATGCTCAACGTCATTAGTTATCAGGGAAATGCAAATCAAAACTACAATGAGGTATCACCTCACTCCTGTCAGCTTGGCTATAATTAACAAGACAGGAAATGACAAGTGTTGGAGAGGATGTGGAGAGAAGGGCACCTTCATACACTTCCAGTGGGAGTGCAAACTGGCACAGCCACTATGGAAAGCATTATAGAGTATCCTCAGAAAATTAAGAATAGATCTACCATATGATCCAGCTGTCCCACTGCTGAGTATTTATCCAAAGAACTTGAAAAGGCAACGGCATAAAGGTACTTGCGTCCCTATGTTCATTGCAGAATTATACACAATAGCCAAGACTTGGAAGCAACCTAGGTGCCCAGCAGGGGACGAATGGATAAAGAAGATGTGGTATTTATACACAATGGACTACTACTCAGCCATAAGAAATGATGAAATCCGGCCATTTGCGACAACATGGATGGTCCTTGAGGGTCTTATGCTGAGTGAAATTAGTCAGAGGAAGAAACTCGAATACCGTATGATCTCACTCGTAAGAAGAAGATAAAAACAATGACAAACAAACACGTAGCAATGGAGATTGGATTGGTGGTTACCATAGAGGAAGGGGGGGAGGGCAAAAGGGGTGATTAGGCTCACATGTGAGGGGATGGACTATAATTCGTTTTTGGGTGTGAACATGATGTAATGTACACAGAATTTGAAATATATTATGATGTACGTCTGAAAGGTATATAATGTTATAATCCAATGTTACTGCAATTAAAAAATTAAAAATAAAGATAAAAATGTTAAAATAGTTTCAAATAAGGAAATAAGAATAAGATCATATTATTTCTGCTACCTTTTCAGGAAATAATTGTGCTATAAATAGGGAAGATATACAAAGCTTCCAGCTACTGACTCAGAAGCTAGTCTCTTTCTGCTTGGAGCTATGCTGACTTCTGCTCTGTATTTTGGTAGTCTGGTTGCCTGTGTCTGAAATCTAATTTTCCTATTGGGAGAATGCTTGATCCCTAAGCCCAATCTCACTAATATCACAATCCTGCCTGTTTGTGTTTATTGATTGTGGCCTCTCTCCTAACTGGATTTACATGCTAACGTCTTAGACGCTGCTGTGACCTCTGCTTATTTGTTCTTATCTTTTTTTATGCTTTTAAGCTGATCTTTCTGTCACAAACCCAATTTTTATATCCTCAGTGGCCTTTCCTTGGAGTAATAATCCTCTACACTTACTTTTCTGCTATCTTCACATTTAGTATTTCATGCACAAACATACATATTTCCTATTCATAGTCTACACTGGATCTTTTGCCAATGGAATATTTACTAAAACTGACCAGGTACTGTGTTACAAAAAGCATCATGATAAATTCCAAAAAGTGGGACTTTTATAAGCCATGGGCTTTGACTATAATAATTCAATTAATGATAATGAATTGAATAATTCCATTAACAAAAATGAACACATTAGAAAAGATTAACTTCTTTAAAATTAAATTCCTGGATTAAAAATAAACAGAAATTTAAATAAATTCAAATTATATAGAAATTAATGAAAATATGAATAATTTTTATGAATATCAATGTGACATAGCTAAATCTTGTACTTAGACCAAAATGTATGACTTTAAAGCTTTAATTAAAAAACAAAGATTGAAACAAATCAGTGAAAATCTTAAGTAGTAAGAAATGCACTGAAAATAATACAACTAAAATAATTTTGGAGAACAGACTCAGTAAAGATAAATTCTGAAATTAATGGAATATAAAGTAAAAGAGTAAAAATGAACTCTAAAAATAATAATTCTCCAAAACAGGACAAAGAATGTGAACAGATAATTCATAAAAGAATATATATATTACAAATGTAAATGTAAAAGTCACCACTACTCAGGGAAATATGAATCCAAACAATGAGATATTGTTTTCACCCATAGGTTAGCAAAATATTACAAAAAAATATTTTTAATGAGGCTGAAAGGAAAAGGCTGTATTATACATTGTCAACTCAATGTAAATAGGTAGCAGTAATTGGTGTATCAGATAGAATTTTTCCAAATAAATAAATGATCATATCCTTTTATCCATCAATTCCACTTCTAGGGATCCATCTTCCAGAAATGAATGTATGACTATGCAATCAGTGCTGCCCTTAAATTTGGGTCACAGGGGGCTCTGCTCCTGGTGCTGCCCTTCGGAAGTCTCAGTCCTGCCTGCCTTTCCTTATGCATTGGAGAGTTGTTGGGGTCAAGATGTCATGATGTTGTGGAGCCGTGCTACTTTGCCCCGACCCTGGATCACATTCCATGTACTCAGGATTCAGAATTATCTGCCAAATGATGCAAGTCCGCTTCCAAGTTCTGAATGGGTGTTTTTCCCAGTTTGTTCTCTCTGAGCAACTCTAGGTCCAAGGAGTGGTCACCTGGAGGCTATTTGCAGGTGGAGAGTCTCTAAGAAGAGTGCAGATGGAGTGAATATTAGGCCTAGAGTGTCCACATGTGACTACACAAGGCAACTTGTGTTATAGGACTGTTCCAAGAGTGGACTGAGAAGTGGGGCAGATGGAGGGAAAATGGCCAGGGACCAAGACGTCTGAGAACCGGAAATTTCAAGTTAGCCTTCTAGGTCATTATGGGTATATATTTGTCAAAGTAGGAAGATAGAATTGATTTTATTTAATAACTTATTGGCTTCATTAATAACTTGAAGTATTTAGACATATGATATGTGATCTCCATTTGTACTCTTTTCTCAGGCCAACAAATGTTAGGGGTGGACCTGTATACAATGATACATGTTCCAGACTAGGTTTTGCAGCAATTGTTTTAATTAATAACCTAACTTGCTGATAAAAGAGCCATGGCTAAATAAAACATGGAAGGCATAAACTATAGGAGAATGTAATCATTAAAAATAATTTTAGGTGTATAAGTACTGACTTGGAAAATTGCATGTTAATTGACAAAAATGGTGCAGATCCAATGATTAGTGTGATTGCATCACCGTAAGAGGAAAAACAAGCAAACCATACCTGTACATGCTTGGATAAACACAGAAGGTAGTGTGAATGGTTTCAGACCTACTGTTAATAGTGGCTTCCCAGGAACATTGCCTGGTGGTGAGGTAAAAATCTTTATTTTTTTATTACCAAACCTCTGTATATTTGTTGAAATGTTGTAATAACTATGAATTCTTTTATAATTTTAATAATATATAAAATTCTTAAAAATCAAGTAAGAATGACATTATATGCAAGCAATTTAAAGACACATTGACAAAGAGTATCATTAAATTTTCTTTTTGAATAAGGAAGACAGGGCAGCAGTACACTTCCATTCTCACTATTGTCCTATTGACTCTGGGCCAAGAAACTAAGGATTATGGATACCCTGGTTCTTACGCTGTAGACCTACAGAAATACTCCCTGTTCTCCTTAATTGATTTTGAACAAACATAACTTACTTCATTTTGAGTTTTTCATGGGTAATATTTAAAGCTATTTTCTTCTCAAACAACAGCAATAGGGAGAAAAATCGTTTATTGAATTCCTGGGGTTTTGTTGTTGTTGAAAGACTAATCTTCACTGGTTTTCGTGGTGATTTTACACCTTTCTTGCTCCTCTTCTCCTTGCTCTCTCCAATCTCAGCAGGTGACTTTATTTCATTGTCTTTAAGAAAGTAGAAGCCTGCCAGTGGGAGCTCCAAAAGGTGTTCTATCAGCAACCCACAAAGGTAACGGTGGCTCCAGTCCTCTTCTCCCACACTAACTACAGGGAAGTCCTTCCTCCTACCCGAGACTAGTCATTCCACTGGTGCCCTGAGTCAGGGTGATCCTTTATTCCCTTCAAAAAGACTTTTCTCTCTCACGTATTTCCTCTCATTTTTGCATTATTGTATTTTCTCTAATGGATTGTCTTCATTACACAAATAGGATCACAACCTACAATCTTAAAGATGGTAGCCCCATCTTCAGCCTTTTCATGCCCTCCCAGTTCTTTTCTCCATTTCCCCACTCCATTTGTTCTGTCAGTTTCATAGTCATGCTTCTTGAAAGTATTGTCTACTCACCTATTTCTACTTCCCCAACCTGCATTCACTTCTCAACTCACCTCCTTCTGGCCTCTGGTACCATCGTTCCTCTGAAAGTGCTTGTGTCATGGTTACAAACTAACTCTCTGTTGCCAGATCCAAAGAACCCCTTTATGGCCTTATCTTTCTTAACTGTTTAGCAGCATTTGACACAGTTCACCACTCAGTTCTCCTTGAAGTATATATTTTTTCTTTTGATTTTCTTTCTCTCTCTCTGACAATTCCTTTTCCATCCCCTTTGCTAATTTATCTTCCCTCACCTGACATCTAAGTGTTGAAGTTTTCTGTTGCTAAGTTCCTTGGTGCTGTTTTTGGAGCTGCTTTTTATTCTACATTTACTCTCCCTGGTCAATTTTGTCTATCTGCATTTCTTTTAAGTGATATTTATATGTTAATGTGTCCTAAATTTGGATCTCCAGCACAAACTTCTGTTTGTGAGGTCAATTTAGTATTTAACAGCTTCACTTGATGTCAAAGACACCTCATTCTTAAGTACCTAAGACTGAACTGCTCTCTCCACCTCTTCCCTTATTTCTACTCCAGTATTACACCCTAGGAATCAGCATAATCGTCCACTGTGCTCTACAAGTGAGAAACCAGAGTCTTCCCTGATCTTACCTCAGTCCTAGCAATTGTTTTCTATCTTCATTGCCACAATGCAAGGTAACTATCTCCCTTCATAAGAAACATTCGAATAGCTTCCCAATTGGTTCCCAACTTTCCTCTAACTCTCTCCAATCTATTTTCCAAATAGCAGCCTAAGTGCTCTTTTGAAAGCAAAATTAGATCATATTACCTCCTGCTTAAAGGTCTTTGGTGGTTTCCCATTATACTGAAAGCAATGTCCATATCACCTCTGGTGACCTCCAGGCCCTGAATAGTAGCACCCTTTCAACCTCTGCAGCATAATCTCCCTCCTCCACCTTGCTTACTGTGCTCAAGCTTAAATAGCCTCCTTTCAGTTCATTACGCATGCACCTTCCTGTCTTAGGGGCAGCACAAAGCTGTTCTTTTTGCTGGAAATGCTCTCCCTGTAAATTCTCACATGACTTCTCATCGCTCCATTCTCACTTTAAATGGTACATCCTTGAGGTAGTTCTGTCCATTCTCCCTTACTAATTTGGTATTTAGCATTCTTCTTAGTTTGTATTCACATAATTACTTACATGTTCAAATATTGTTATCTCTTTCCCTCACTAGATTTAAGATTCATGTCTGTATCATTCATCACTGTGTAAATAGTGTCCAACAGTGCCCTACTAAAAGAAGGTGGTTCACGAGTACTCATTGACTGATGAATGTAAGATGAGATAGTTAACAGTACTCAGGGGAAGTGTCATACATGTATGAAAGATCTCCACAGTCTTTTATAAATAATGCCTCATTAGAATAGTTATTAAATGCCTTTTATAAACACTGTAGTCCAATTGACAAAATATAGTCACTTGGAAAACATGAAGGAAAAAAATCTAAACAATTTTAGACCCCATTATGCAGCTCAATGAATTATTTCCAGGGCTATTCTGTTCTCCTGGCTATCCACCTTAGATTATAAAGAAGCAAAGAGTACTCTGGACTGAAGTTGCTTCCTGTGGCCTCTGGAAATGGGGACAAAATTATTACGGCATGTATGAAGCTGTTCTTCCCTTAACTCCCTCCTGCTCTACCTTGTCTTGGTTTCCTCTTCCCCTCTTTTCCTCAAATTGGAGACTAGTCAAAGAAATACTCCTTCCAATGTTCATAACAACAGAGCATGTTCGTAGGTCAGATTTAGAACAAGGAGGACATCAGTGATAGAGGAGAAGACATGGCAGAAAGAAAACATATTTGAATATTGTTTCAAAGAGACTTGGAGACTCACTAGATATAAAAGGTAAAGGAGAGAGAATGGTTAAGGATGGTCATAAGTGTTCCAACTTGAGCCGCCAGGAGAACGTCAGAGAGGCTGAAACGCAGAGCTGTAGGTGCTCAGTGTTGAACACCTAACATCTGCTTAATATGGACTCTTTGATTGCATGTTATTTAGGTTTACTGAAATGACATTGAACTCTCACTGTAGTTGTTACATCGGGAAAGAAAGTCAGGGGCATAAATGGCGATGTGCCAAATGAACTCTTAACGTAGGAAGTAAAAATGAGCCTGACTGTCAGGTGGAAAGAAAATTTTATAATTTAGACATGACACCAAAATTACATTCATGGGGACAGAGAGTAAGAGGAAGCTTCATCTCTCATGTATATTTAATAATGCAATGATATCATGTGGCTTATCTTGATGAAAATTGTTTCATTAAATGTGAGCTTTATTTTAGGGGAAATATTCAGAAACAAAACCGTTTTGACAAAATTCGAAATGCTTTTTCTTAGGAATGTTATAATCTAGTTTTTAGATTTAGATAAAAGTCAAAAGAAAACTGAAAAACAGTCTACTGATATAGAATCTTCAGCAATGGCAGGAAGCTTCAGTCATGAGAACTCAGTTCCTTTCATTATTGCAGCTTTAGGAATTATCACTGTCATATCCATTTTTCTATATTATTTCAACCTCTGGCTCACAGGAAATGTTACGATTTGTCTGTCTTGCCAGTAGACACAGTCCATCAGTAATTTAAAACTAGCGAAGGAGAAATTTTTAAATATCACGAATCTTCCACTTTCAATAATTCATTACTTCTAAAATAAAATCTCCATTTATGTTTTATTATATGAAACAGTGGATTTATGTGAGATATGAATATCCTGTTATAAAAATGTATAATCTATGGTTGAATTCATGTGTCAAAGATCTCTGTCTCAAGTGACTCAGATTACATTCTTGGAATTTATTACATTTCTCTTAGCTTAAGCCCTAAACTTTGAGCAATTGCATGCTGTCCTTCTGCAAGTATTTGAAGATCAAACCACCAAGGAAGTTTTAATGCCCAAGATTATATCTAACTCTATGTAAAGCCATGTCTGGCTTCCTTGACAATGACAGTGGGTTGCTCTCTGCAGTCCTTTCTTCCCACCTTGATTTTTGTTTCTGAAATCCTTGGTATGGTCTTGGATTTATTTAGAGCTAGGGTAACCACACATTCCCAGTTTGTCCTAGAAGTTTCTGTTTACACATCTTGTCTGGCATCCTGTTTAGTTAGCGCTTGTTTTTATTCTCAAAAGTGTCCCAGTTTGTCTGATAAGATATATGGTCACCTTGTTGGTAGCTAAGTAGGTAAATATGGAATCCCTTGCTGAGTTCTTTTCTTCCCAAATGCTTATTTCCCTCATGTTGCTAAATGTATGGTTTTTAAATCTCTGATCTGCTCTTTCCATTTTCCAGGGGCTGGGGGCCATATCCACTGAAGTTGAGGTTTTTAGATCTGAGAGTTGATTTGGAAAATTTTCACCTAAGGCAACCAGTGAGGTGAAAAATGAAGAAACTAAAGCTAAAATTGTGCAGGAGAGCTAAGTCAAAAGTCAACAGAATAGTCTTAAGACGTAAAAAACCAAAGCTCTACTGAAGCTAGAGTCTACACTCCAGAATTTGGTCCCAGAGAAGAAAACAAATGCAAAATAGATGGAGTTTTCCATGGTTTTTGACTGGAAGGAGTGCTGTGTTTGAGCCCTCTTTTTAATTGACCCTAAAAGTATGTCACTCAGGGCTTCATTTTTACTCAAAAGGCAGGGAGTATTTCTGTAGTCTTTGTTTTAATTGCATCATCTCCCTGATAACTACAAGTCTTATTTACAAGCCTACAGATCTTCCCTTCCTATAAAACTTTCTAAGTGGATCTTATTTTCCAAAGTCTTCTGCTGTATGTTTGTTTAAGTTATAATTTATTTTATCTCATTGACTATATATATATATGTAAGTCACTAAGCATAGACCACACTATGTGGCTCTGTGTAGAGGGAAGATAAACTCCATTTCCTCAAGAAGAATATCTACATACATTATTTAGGATTCTTCTGCATGGGACTTTGCCTATTCTCCCTCTTTACTTATTCAAACATTTATTTATATCAGTGTAAACTCATGGATATTTACCTTATAGTTGAGGATACAATCCAATACTACTTAAATTACCTTCTTGCTCAAATTAGTTCAGCTTGGACATTGGAGGCTCTTTCAGTTGGCTCTGTGTCTCCTTGACATACTGCTGTCATAGTGGTTTTTGACATTTCATTGCTTCCTGGCACCTTATAGTCAGGTTCATCTTGTTTCTCTCCATCTGTCTTCAGCACTGATATCCTTTACTGCTCAGAGGAGCACTGCTTTATTTTTTTAATTGGAGAATGGTATTAGAGATCAAGATCTGGATGCTGGGTGTTTATATTACTAATGAGGTGTCATTTGTTCTAAGCCCACTCAGCAGAAAGATGTAGGAAATATATGTGTATATACTAAACAGTGAACAAACATGTCTAAAATTATTTCTGTGTTTATCTGTACCTCTACTCAGCTAAACATGAGTTGATATTAATGTCTTTGACTAATCCAATACTATACTGTTCATTCTAGTCTTTACTCTTTCTTTTCTTTAACCTCCTCCTTCAGTAGTCAGAAACCTTTGTTCTTATTCTTAAAAGAATTTTTTTGCAGACTGTAGACTCTAGGCTGACAGTTTTTTCATTCAATACAGTCATTGAATTTCCAGGTTTCCAGGATGGGATAACAGTCTTACTTGGGGGCAATGTTTCAGGCTACTAATTGTAACCCTTTGTGATCTGGCACAGGGAGAACCCCAGGGCCTTCAAGCATATCAATAAGCACACTCTGCCAGTGTACTGCTGGAGAAATAAGAAGTCATGGATGACCCAGCTCCTCTCCCAAGATGTCCTCCTGATTTACTATGCTAGCAAAATAGAGAAGTACTGTTTGGAGAATAACATACCTTTCAAGATTTTGCTTATTGTTGATAATGAACCCAAGCATCGTCCTTTTATTGGCAATCTTCATCCCAACATCAAAGCAGTGTTTCTTCCTCCAAACACCACCTCTTTTATCCAACCAATGGAACCAGGAGTTATAGCAGCTTTTAAGGCCTGCCACCTGAGAAGGACTTTTGCCCAGGCTACTGCTGCAAATGAGGAAGACACTGAAGCAATTCTGGAAGAATTACAACATACATGACTGCATCAAGAACCTTGCTTGGGGGGCTGGCCTGGTGGCGGAGCAGTTAAGTTCACATATTCCACTTTGGTTGCCTGGTTTAGTTCAGATCCTGGGTGCAGACCTACACATTGCTTATCAAGCCATGCTGTGACAGGCATGCCACATATAAAGTAGAGGAAGATGGGCACAGATCTTAGCTCAGGGCCATTCTTCCTCAGCAAAAAGAGGAGGATTGGTGGCTGATGTTAGCTCAGGGCTAATCTTCCTCAAAAAATAAAAAAAGGGCCTTGCTTGGGCTTGAGATGATGTTACCAAGAAGAGTACGAATGGCATCTGGAAGAAGACACTCAAGAGGTTTGTCCATGACTTCAAAGGATTTGCCAAGGATGAGGAGGTTGCAAAAATCAACAATGTTGTGCTTGAGATGGCAAATAACTTTAACCTCGGTGTGGATAAGGATGACATTGAGGAGATCCTAGTGGTGGTTCCTGAGGAACTGACTAATGAGTTGTTGGAACTGGAACAGGAATGCATAGCTGAGGAAGAGGCAAGAGGAAAGGAAAGTACAGGAGAAAAAAGAATTTCCAAGAAAATTCAGAATGAAGGATTTAGCAGAAGTTTTTTCAGACCTCAACAAGTTCCTCAAAAAGTTTGAAAACATGGACCCTGATACTGAAATATTTTCATTAATAGAGTGGAATGTTCATGGTGCATTATTTGCTTACAAGCAAATCTAGGATAAAAAAAAAAAAAAGAAACAAACAAACCAAGCAAACCATCACAGACACGTTTCTGAAAATAGTGACATCTCCTGAAGAAGAGCCTCAGGTAGTTCCTTCGGGAGGTGTTCCAGAAGAAGGCATTGTTATCACAGGAGATAACAGCTCCGTGGACGTTAGTGCCCCTGAAGAACTTTCAGTGGGGCAACATGTGGAGGTGGAAGACAGTGATATTGATGATCTGATGTTGTGTAGGCCTAGGCTAATGTGTGTGTTTGTGTTTTAGTTTTTAACAAAAAAGTTTAAAGAGTAAAAAAAAATAATAAAATTAACAATAGATAGAAGCTTATAGAATAAGGATATAAAGAAAGAAAATATTTTTGTAGAGCTGTACTATGTGTTCATGTTTTAAGCTTTGTTGTTACAAAAGAGTCAAAAAGTTTCAAAAACTTGTTTATACAGTAAAAATGTTACAGCACGAGATAAGGTTAATTTTTCATTGAAGAAAGAAAAATATTATTTTATAAATTTAGTGTAGCCCAAGTGTACAGTGTTTATAAAGTCTACAGCAGTGTCCAGTCGTGCCCTAGGCCATCATGCCACTCAGCACGCACTCACTGACTCACCAGAGCAACTTCCAGTCCCGCAAGTTCCATTGGTGCTGAGTGTGCATTGCAGGTGTACCATTTTTTATCTTTTGAACCATATTTTTACTGGACATTTTTTATGTTTATATACGTTTAGATACGTAAATACTTACCATTGTGTCACAATTGCCTACAGTATTCAGTAAAATAACATGCTGTACAGGTTTGTATCCTAAGAACAATAGGCTATACCTTATAACCTAGTGTGTAGCAGGCTATACCACCTAGGTTTGTATAAGTACACTCTGTGATGCTGGCACAATGATGAAATCACCTAATGATGCATATATCAGAACGCATTCCCATTGTTAAGTGACATGTGACTATACTTAAAGGAATTGATCCGTTGTGTTCCATCTTACATATTTTCCTGTGAAAAGTCTGCTGCCATTCTTAACTTTATTTTTCTGTGTATAATGGGCTTTTCTCTGGATGTTTTTAAGATTTTCCATTTATCACTAGTTTTCATCAATTTGATAATCATATACTTTGGTGTGGTTTTCTTTGTGTTTTTTTTGCTTGGGATTCATTGAGTTTCTTGAATCTATGAATTTATATTTTTCATCAAAATTCAAAAATTTTCAGCTATTATTTCTCTTAAAATTTTGCCCATCCTCTCAACTCAGTGAGACTACCATGCTCTTCTTAATTCTTGTACACCTTACTGGAGTCCAGACTGTGCCTCAAGGAAGAAAGGTGGGGTGATGGTAGGCTGCATCTCTTTGTTCCCCCCTTATTTATTGATCACAGTTCTCTGCTGCCTTTTGTCTAAAATCAGTTGTTTCATATAGTTTGTCCAATTTTTGATTGTTTATGATGAGGAGGTAAGTTAGTGCAGACTCTAGTACTCTATCATATCTAGGGAAATAAATACCTTTTATTTTTTAATTATTTTAATAAATTTGAATTCTTATTTTCTTTTTCTATTTCTGTTGTGTTTTAGTTTTGTCATTTTTACGCTTGGCTTATAAATGATGGACAGAGTCTTGATAACAGTAAATGGTAAATGCCTTTTTCAAGTAATTTATAATTAATTTTTTGCATTTTTTATAGTCTGAATATTTGTATACCCCCCAATTCATATGTTGAAATCTTAACCCCAAAGGTGATGCTGTTAAGAGATGAGGCCTTTGGGAGCTGATTATATTATGAAGGTGGAGCCCTCAAGAATGTGATTAACGTCTTTGTAAAAGAGGCTCCAGAAAGATCCCTAGCCCCTTCCACTATGTGAGGATACAGTGAAAAGTCTGTGACCCTGAAGAAGGACTTCTCTTAACCATGTTAACACACTGATCTTGCACTTCCAGCCTCCAGAAGTGTGAGAAATAAATTTACGTTGTTTATAAGCCTCTCAGTCTGTAATATTTTGTTATAGCAGCCTGAACAGACTGAGACAGCATCCTAAAGGGACTAGGTGCTATTATTTTAGGTTTTCTTAATGAACATCCAAGTTTCTTAAATGTTGAAGACTTGAAAATATTCATGGTGAATAACTCAGAACACTTTATGATTTACATTCCTTCTTGTATAATAATAGTCTTTACATGCATTTCAAAAAACTGGAATGATGTTGGTTTCTCAGAAAAGGACACATGTAAACAATGGAGGCTGGGTGGGTACATCTGGATTGTGGGGCCAGCTCAAGGGTTGTTTCTAACAGAGTGGGTGGACTGGTGGGAGGGATCACTGAGGCTAGATTGTGTCACCAGGTTGGATTTTCTTTAACACACAATGGAGAATCATTGAAAATTAGGGCAGGGGAGTGAGCCAGCGTTAAATGAGGGAGAGAGTGTGGTATTTAATGTTAGAACTTATAGCAGTGAGAGGTGACTCCACTGCTCACTTCATGATTGACTTTAGGCATGTCTGTGACTGTTTTGAGAAAGCATTTCACCTCAAACAAATACAATCTATTTAGCAATATTGTTTGAGAACTATCTCAGACAATTTACATGAAAGCACTTTGTAAGCTGAAAAAATTCTGCAAATGAATGTTATAGTTGTTATGAAGAATGTGAGAAAAACATATTTTGGGAAGACCATTTTTGTTAATGGCATGCCAATTGGAATGGAAGGGCGAGGCCATGGGTAGGGAAACTATAGGATGGTCTCCTCTTTGGTCCAAGAACTCTTCAAGCCTCTGTCACAGCTAATGTTTGCTGCGTAGGGGCAGAGAGGACCTTAAGATCTAGACTATTCCTTCTCACTCTTTAGTGTTCATAAAAATCCCTGAGAATATCTTTACAAAGCAGATTTTGATTAAGAGGTTTGGGGTAGGTCCTGAGATTCTTCATTTTTAACAAGCTCCCAGGTAATGCCAATGCTGTTAATCCATAAAATTTGCTTTAAGTAGCATGGATTCAGAGGAAGTTGTAGAGGATGACACCCCAGAAGTAGTACAGATGACAAGTGACAACTTGCTTTTCTTTCAGTTTTGGTCAGTTCCAGACAGCAAAAGAATCAAATGTCTTTCACTGTGAAGTGTTTCCAGCTATGCACGTTGAACATTAAGGGTTATATTATATTAAAAAAAAGCATCTGTCTCTTTTCCTATCTTGAGTTATATTAAAAAGTCTTTTTAAATTCTCCTATCCTCTTTTTTTTTTAAGTTAACTACAATGGAAAGGAGAAAGAGAGATCTCACAACAAACAGATGATGATAATGCAGATTCAGGAAAAAAATGGCATCCTCCTGTGATCGTAATGTTAAAATGCTCTTATGTAAAAAGTAAAAATTAAACTTCTACTTTCTGAAAATTTGTTTATAGGAATGCATCCTTAATATTGACAAACTAATTACTCATTAAGTTCTATGAATTTGAAGTTTACCTCTTAAGGAAAGGACCTGAGTTTTAAAACCATTACTAGCATATCCGACCATGAAAATTGGTGATATTCTTTCTTACTGTAGGTTTTAGAACTTTCCTTTGAAAGAAGAATATGTGACTGAAATGTGGATTATATTGACTTTGTAAATAGGAGTGCTGGGCCCTTCTTGTTTGCTTTAAATACAAATCACAGCACAACTGGCTTGAGTGAATACTGACTTGTAGCTTGAAGGCTTCAATAGTTAAAAGTATAAGTTGAACTGAGGGTAACCCAGAAAGGCTATATATATGGAATAAATGTCTATCAAGCATCTCTGGAAAATATTGTAAGTTCTCGTTTAAGAGCTCATTGTAATTTTCCTTCGACTATCCTAAAACATTTTCTCTGTATTAACAGCTTTATTTGAAAGAGTTGAGGACATTTTCTCATCTTAGTTTCAGTTAGTGTAAAGGTCACATTGTTTAAATGGAAATTTTCTTTTTCCCTTTGGAGTATTTTACATAAGTATTTCAAAGCTGAAGTTGGTTGGATAAATCTCTTCAGAATAACTTAGCCTGTATTTCCGTAGGCTGTAGACTGCTGTAAGGATTTTGTTAGATTGTTTAATTGAGATATTTTGAAGAGACAGTCCATGCACATGTAACAATATCAAAATGTACAAAAAATATTAAGAAAAAACTGTTTCCCTCTTGATCAGGTTATGCTTTATCCCAATGTCAAACCAAAAATTGCATCAGACAAAGTTAAACAGGCAAAGAAGACTTTATTCAAGGCTATTGCAACAAGGAAAGAGGCTGAAACTCAGTTTGAGCTCAACTCCACCAAAAAAAAGGGAGAGTTTTTAAGATCTGAGCTGGGGGAAATCATAGACCATCTGTGTTTGCTAATTGGCCTTACCCAAAGGAAAGTAAACTTTCTCTTATCTTCATGACAGGAGGTATTTTTACAACTTAGAACTTAGAGTGCTAGGTGTTAGACTCCTACTTCCCCCCAAAGACTGGGAGATAGCGGCTGTCTCCCTTGGCAGCTACATTTCAAAGAGATGGCTCCCAGGTCCTTGAGAAAGATAGTTCTGGGTTATAAAACTAGCAAAGGGCCTTTTAAAAAGATTTTTTTTTTCTGTTTTATCTCCCCACCCCCCCCCCCCGTATACAGTTGTATATCTTAGTTGCAGGTCCTTCTAGTTGTGGGATGTGGGACGCCACCTCAACATGGCCTGATGAGCGGTGCCATGTCCGCGCCCAGGATCCGAACTGGTGAACCCTAAGCTGCTGAAGTAGAACGTGTGCACTTAACCGCTTCACCACCGCCCAGGGCCCGCACTATACATTTTTAAATATGCAAATGTCCTGCAACTTGATTTTCCACTTTACAATATATCTTAAAGACTAGTATTGTAGTAAATGGCATACAGTTAATTATAAATAGTATTCTGTTTTATAGATACACCAAACTATTTAAATAGTTTTCAATTGATAGAAATTTAGGCTTTTGCTATAACCAACAGTGCTGTACATTGGAACATGCTTTGTTTTGCACACAAGAGAGTATTTCTAAAGGTTAAATTGCTAGAAATGGTATTGCTGGGTCAAAAAGGATGCATTTCAAATTTTGTTAGCTGTTACCAAATTGCCTTCCCTATATTGTACCAATTTTCGCTCACATAAACCTTTGCAAACACAGCATGTTATAAAACTTTTTGATTTTTGCCAAAGCGATAAGTGAAGAGTAGTAACTTTTAACTTTTAATTTACATTTCATATTACAAGCATCCATGCTGTCAGTGCACAGACATTCAAACTGTGCAATGGATTCACTGTCATTTGCCACATAGAAATAGTTTGCTGTGCATTAACTACCTATTACTGACAAAATGTGCAAGTTGTGTTAGAAAAAAACGTCAAAAATTATAAAGTGGTTAAAGGACATTTTCCTTTTAAGAAAATCATGAAAAGAAAAAAGGTAAAGGTCAACTTTGGATGAGGGAAACCTTCATGCTTTTGTTTTTTCTAGTCTCTAAGCTTCCCACTGTCATGTCTCGGATTCAAGCTATTCCCATATTTTTCCTTTCAGTGTCTTTACTGATTCTTGCCTATGCTGTAGATAAGGTCATGAGCTTAGAAAATGATTATTGGAAAGTCTATCCCTCATTTTCCCTGCATCACCTCTAAGGAATAAGAAAAGGGACTAGGTAAGGAGCAGTACTGTTTGTTAAGCAAGATCTCATTGAGTTTATTTCCCTATACAAATATTATTTCATTTAATCTCCAAGACAACTCTCCAGATAGATGATACCATATTTGTATTACGTATGTGCAACCTGAGGTCAGAGGAGTGGAGCTGTCGGGTAAGAGTACTCAGCTAGGGAATGAAGCTGGAATTGCATCCCCTTTTCATGTCATTGCAAAGCCCTGCTTCTTCCATATGGTACATTTTCTCTGCCTCTGCCATGCCCCGTAGAAAAGATTTGTCAGTTCATTACGGCTGGCATCCTAGTCCAACTCAGAAAATCCTTTCTGGCTTTTCTGTTTTTTCTACAATGATACACACACAGATATTCTAGAAATTCAGATGTAGGTACATATGAAAAAGTGAATAAGGTTGGTTTAATGGATTATTCTGAATGGGTAAGAAAGTGAGTATGTGGATATATGTGACTCACTGACAGAGAAACTATTTTGTTGATGTTCAAGTTGCAATTACTTTTGTCTGTCTTTCCTAGAGGAATTTCAGTAGAAGATATCCACAAAAGAGTATATTTGAATCTTGGTTGACAAAGCAGCCAGTTCATTAATTGACTATTTATTTTTTTCCATAGGGTGTTCTGGCATTGCAGGGAGACAGATGACCCAGCTTGAATTCTCTAGGACATGATTATTTTAGAATATTAATGAGGGTTATGAAAAAAGATGGTATAAATATGTAAATTTGTGAAATGGTGAGGTAAAGAAAGTAGGCAGATTAACTTAAGACTTTAGTACCCTAAAAAGCATTGTAACCTTCAGTGGGAATTTTGGAATGGTGAGTTTACCAAACACATTTGACCTAGAACTTTCTTTCATTGAGCATCCTATGGGACTGATGTGCAGGAAGAGTCCACTGGGAAGTGCTGATGTAAATACAGCTGTCAGTGAAAAAGAGTTCAGAAACCAACATGAGTACCAAGATCTGACTCATTTTATACTGTGGTCTTTTAGATTTTTCGGTTTCTGAAATGTAGAGTACCTGCAAGTTTTCAGGCACTTCTGGCCTGACATTGCCCTAGTCTTTCACTCACTAAGGTCCACCATGCTCAGCCTTCTTACTGCTGTTAATTGGTCAGAGTCCTTCAGCTATACTTAACACTGAAGAATAGCAAGGCTGTGATCATCAATTGATCCCTGAAACCCCAAATAGTTTGTGGTGTGGATAAAGGAACAAATTCCTTCTATGGGACTGTTATATTTTCACCTAGTAAAGTTACTGGTATATCACTATTACAAAGACTGTGTTATCATCATACATATGATTCCCCCCCCCCCAATTTTGATAAAATATTTTATTCCAAAGCACTAAAAGTAAATGGTGGTTGGTTAGCAGTAGGTAGGGAATTTTGTAGTGCACCACCGATACCTGCCTTTGAGATTAAGCACTCATTCTCCAAAATGCCATGTGAATTAGCTACCAACATCCCATAGACAAGTTCCTCCTCCGTAATTGCCCTCAGCAACAGAGAGTAACCTCACTCAAGGAAGCAACCCACATCCAATGACTAGCAGTTCAGGATACAAAGGCCAGGCCCGATCTCCATTCTGGACCACTCCACAGAGCCAGTCTAGCTTCAACCCTCCTTGTGAATTCAGCTGAGGCCTTTATTTCAAGTTCTTCATAATTTAACCTCTCCCTCTGCCTAATCTGCTTTTCCGCATTCTTCTCATAGGTGTTGACCCCAAGAGCTCTGCTCAATAAACTTCCTGTACCAAAATCTATACCTCACAGACTGTTTCCTGATGGATCTGACTTAAGGCACGGTATTTTCTAGAAGAATCTAGACACGCATGATGTCCATAAGCATGGAGAAGAATGGACCTTGTAAGTCCGAGTTTGTATCTCCTTAAGTCTATTGAGGCAAACCTCTGTCCTCTAAACATCTAAAAGTAATATCCACATAAAGTGCAGCAACCAAAATATTTTTATAGAGGGAATTTACTTCTTGCTGAAAACGGAATTCTTATTTCTCTGAGTCTAGAGGGAAGCTGGAGAAAATACAGATATAGTCAGATATACATAGCACATCATGACCTTTTCTAGGGAACTGGACTTGGCTCATATTGTCAGTCATTTTCAATCACTGCCCCCCAAATACTGAGCTTAAATCAGATGTGGGGAGGAAGTGAAGCCAGCTTGACTCTCTTAACGTGGCTACAATTCTAAATGAAAACTTTTAGACATCTTAGAACTCGCCAAATTCATGACTACTTATCAGGCTAAGTCAAGAGGCTACAAACAAGAAAGACTTTCCTAGTTTTGATGAATTCTACAGTTGTGTGGAGAAGGGCTAAGCTTGAGGAAAGGAGGTAATTTTAGGGATAGGAGAGTGAATGAGGGAGAATTAAATGGAGGGAATGGGTCCTCATTAAAGAGAAAGAAATTTCTTCTTTATCTTTCTAAGTTACTCCGGTTGGTCTAAGAATTGAATTGACATGAGGCATACTAACAGGAGGAAATCAAGTTTAATTACATACACATGGGAAGCCCAACAACATGAGCCTCCCTGACAGTCAGGCAGTTGAGGTTTACGTGCCATCCTGAGTTAAGCAGAAGCAGGAAAAGTTCTGGGATTTCAAAAGCAAGGAAAGCAATTCACAGGAAAAATGAAAAGAGTAAATGTTTGGTAAGCAAGGGTGTGCTGGGCCATTTGGAAACAATGGGACACAGAGAGGACCTTGATCAAACAGGCCTTGCTAGGCTCCTCCCTATCTACCACATCTCATTCATATTCTTTGTAGATGTCTCTGGTGATAGCTTTTCTTCCTGGAACAGGCCCTTTATCTAAATTCTTTAGGCTGCTAAAGGGGAGGTAAAAAGAAAACTTCCTCATGCCAAAGACACACATTTTTGAGTGGCACATTTTGCTCCCCTACACCCCCCTCCTCCACGTTCGTTTACCAGACACGACTGTGTGTCAGACACAGGGTATATTTTTGTCTCGTCCTATGCAGTAGGCATTTTATCCCATTTAAAGATGAACAAACTAATGTTCACAAAAATCAAGTCACCCTTCTACCTCCAAAGGCACATTCTTTCCATTACATATTTATAATAGACAGTATGTTTTGTACACTTTTGTAGCAAGAGAATTACTATTATTTGAATTCAAAAAGTTTCAATTATTTAATCCAACAGAATTATAAATTACTCTCAATACACTAGTTAGGTTGGATTTTGCTTAATACCCTGATGAATAGATAATTTCATACTTTGAACTATAACTAAGAAGGGTAATGTTAAAAATAATAAAAATTTCAAAGAATTCATACACTAATGAGGCCTTTTTTTCCGTAGAGTAACTAAACATCTTGGAAAGGAAAATGGAAATGTTCACTGAATGTGTTGACTTGTAAATGCAAAAAAATAAAGAAACCATAATTATACCATTAAGCATATTGAAAATGCCATTTATCAAGTTGTTTATTGACGATTAGGTAAATTAACTTGGCTACTATAGTCATTGAGTTTATTCTCTTTAGAGTTTAAAATAAGTTTGGAAAAACTCAGAATTATTGTGAAAACTATCTCAGAAAAGAAAGAGAGAGAATATGGAAAATAGAAATATAAAGAATTTAACTTACGTCCCCTTGGTATCTACAGTAAAACTAATCAGGATTTAAAAATTTTAAAACATAACTCAAGTTCACATATATCCAGCCTAGGATGAAGTTGGAATTGTAAATTAGTTTCTTTGTTTTAGGCAGAAGTATTTTATAGAAGTAATGTTAAATATTTAATACTAATGCTATTGCTGAATTAGGTAGTAAAATTAGCAAAATGAAAATCAGGAAAATGAAGACATTTATCAATGAATCATCAATTTTCAAATGTAAGGTATATATTACACAGGTTTACAGGATCTTTAAAGTGAGGAGATAATCTTAAAAGTATAAACAGATGTAATAATCCAGCAGGATTATTAATGTCATTTATGGTGTAGGGGAGGAAGACATTTCCTCTACCCTCTCTGGGTTTGTCTGGACGGAGAACAAACTAAATTCACATGAGACAGAATAGCAGGAGAAAATCAAACAAAGCTTTATAACATGTATGCATGGGAGAGGTTCAGGCAAGCTGAGCAACTCATCAAAAAGGCTGAAGCCACCACCTTAAATATCATATCCAGCTAACAACAAAGGAAGATGTTGGAGATGGGGGGAGTCAGTTACAGGAGGTTACCAGAAACAAGAATAAGATTATTATGCAGATTTAAGTCCTTGCATTCTGTACTGATAGGAGTTTCTAGAGATAAGGTGATCCTCCTTCTTCCTGGTAGAGAGGGAGACAACTTTACAGATGGAGATTTCCTTACAAATGTAAATTTCTCCTAACAAAGGGCAAGTAAATTCTACTTTTCAGTTGCTTTCCTGTCTGCAAAGTAACTAGCCCTAAATAATCCTCATGCCAAAGAGACATATCTTGGGGTGGCCAATTCCAGGCCCCCACAATGGTATCCATTCTGAATAGGCTGAAGTAAGAGACATCTTGGCTTTATAACAGCATCTTAACAAAAATAGATTGGGATACATCAGCAAAAAATCTTTCAGTAAAACATATTCTCCATTTTTGCATTTTAATATGGACATACACAAGAAAGAGAATATAGATAAACACATTTTAGATATATATGTTTCTGAAAATGTTAGTCATTTTTGTTTGTTATTTTAAATGCACTAATGGAGAGGCTAATCAAAGGAAACCAATACTAATCCCTCAGGAAAACAAGAAATTCATTTGAGATGTGAAAATTACTTTCTGAATTTATCTAGATTGTTTTTCTTCTTTTATATAAATTAATTTAAAATGAACTATACTGTTTTATTATGATAATGCCTTGAATTTTTAGATGAGTAACGTATGCACAGGTGAGTAAATGCTTTATTATTTTGTACATTAATGTTGCAATGGCACCTTCTTCCTGAATTAAAAGCTAAATTTGGGCGCCCATTTAAAGTGGCTTATTTGAACAGATTGTGCTATCAGATATTTACCTTCAAATATACAAAAGGTATTATTTTTTTCTCTGCAAATAAGCATTTCAATGTATAAGGTTTTATTTTTCTTGTTTACTACGATAACGATTGCCTGACAGCTGACAATCTATGAAACATGATTCTATTTCAGCCATTGTCTGGCAGTTATACCTTCTGAATGTAGTTTCTTGCCAATATGAGTAATTGTTGTTCAAAAATTTTAATGCTTCTTTTAAAACTGTCCATTCAGTTTCAAACTATTAAAGTCAGAATTACTTAATAGGTTCCTCTTGGATGTAAGCACTAGCCGCAAGGGACAAGATAGAGAATTCTGTTGCATGAAAACTTAAAGAAAAACTAAAACGAACTTTAGATACAACTAATTTTGGTATATTTTTATTTCTTTTTGAAGGGTAAAAACAATCCGTGTTACATTTAAATATTAAATACTTTTATTATTGTATTGCATTTTAAAATTTTACTTTATTATTAATTCATCTGGATAGACTAGCAGAAAAAAATGAGAAACACTGTGTTTTTCATTTATCAAAATTCATGAGCACTGCTGGCATTTCATTTTATTACAAAAAAGGCAATGACTTAGAGCATAGTATTGGATGTTATATGTGTAAATATTTAAACAATATAAAATATTTCTCAAAGAGATTTTGTTTTAAATAGATGATATGTGGATCATTTTTTTTAAACCAGAGTAACTATAAACATTTGCTTTAATAGCCCGCTGCAAAAGCAGGCTGTGAGTACTGCCTGCAAAAGTAGTTTGAGTTGGCAGGCAAGCTATCCACTCATGAAATCTTCTGAATGAAGAAGAGAGTCCGGAGAGAGAAATGGGCTCTTACATAGCAAATCATATGAAGACTGGGACGTGTAGAGAATTCTGACTTCTCCAATCCATTTTTCCCTCTGAAGTTTCACGTTGTCTCCAGGACAACTCTGTGAGATGGTTAGGGCAGTTTCTGTTATGCCTATTTTACATAGTTCTCTTCCATCTCTAATAATCTTGCTGTGTTTATGGCCATCATTTTGGCTCAGGGCTTTATTACTGAGCACACTGGCTAAGAGAATGTGCTGCTTTCTGGAGCCCCTGCCTCCAATCTCTCCCCATTGCCAGCTGCTATCAGAGAGATCTTAATCCAGGGCACTGAGGATGGCATTCCTTTTCTTCAAAGCATCTACTAATCTTGTTGTCATCTGTACTTTTGTAAAGTTCTTTATGCGACTTTGCTATGTGTCTGATTTGCTAAGTGGTTTAAAATATTTAAAATTCACTAGATACACTTGGTTGTCTGCGCAGCTGAGGCCAAGAAAAGAAACATAGGCAAATAGTAGGGTATTTTAATAAACAAAACGGAATGTAATATTTTAAGAGAAAACCCCAAATCATTACGAGAACATTTCATATTTGATGAAGGGCTTGCCAGCATACTTCTAGTTAGGGAAATTTAGATGTCAGATGTTCAATAATGAAATGATTGTAGTCTTCTAGAATGCTGACTGACAGGTTTTGACCTGCTAATCAAATTGGCATAATATTTTAATGAATTATAACAGATACAATAAGAATAATGAGATTTAGAGTTAAACTAAGTGGGAGAGATTACATGGGAGATAGAGTTAAATTTCTCATAAAAGATATCTGATGACAAAGTAATTACCAAATAATTATGTAGTAAATTATATTTTTTATCTCTACCAGTGGGAAAACCCTCTTGACTTGATGATTAGCTTTAAACTTTGTTAAACAAACTTTCAGTAAAATTAATCAGCTTGTCAAAAACAGATTTCAAAAAAATTCAAATCGATATGATGTACTAGAAGAATGAGGATGGATTTAGTAATCATCTTAATTCAACTTTTAAAAGTTGCAACCTCTACCAAGTTACTTTGGTTACTGATACGATTTTGTAATTGGGGATATTTGTAGATGGGGATATTGATCTGTCACTGCTACAGCCAAGAATTTTGTATTTTTAAGTCTTGGAGACCATTCTCTCTCTCCCTCACTCCTTCTCTCTGTCTCACACACACACACACACTCAAACATAAACACACACACACACACCTCTTACATATTACATAAATTTTTTACAAAATTTCAAATTTGGGGAAGACTGAACCTGACCAAGCCTAATGCTAGTATCAGCGGTTTCAATGATAGGTATATTCACCAGGATCTTTGCTCACATTTCTCCTTACATCCTCAACTATAGCCACCCTTCAGACATCCTTAGTTGATGAATCCAAGTATTCATTTTCTTTGATTCTGTTCCCATGCTGAGAAGCATTGCTTGATAAATCTCCATGCTAAGCCAATAAGCTTCACAAAGACCTTATGCTTTCTGGGTCCATTGGTGCCTCCTCCTCGCCATGCATTCTCATGGCCTCTTCATCTGTTTCTAGTCATATTCTCTGCAACAAACCTTAGTAGCTTTTCCAAAGATTTGTTCCTCTTGTCAATGGCATGCTTCACCCTCCCAATGCTGCCAAGAAGAAAATATTGCCATCAGATAGGACCAGTTCTTTATTTGGCTCTGTACTTATATATGACATCACCCATTCTGGACTCCTTTTCTCCTGTTGAAAGAAGTTGAGTTGATTGTCCTTTCCCAGTTTAATCATTCCACCCTCACCCAGTGTGGTAGAGAGAATAGTGGTCCCTCCAAAATGTTAACATCTTAATCTCTGGCACTTGTGAATATTTACATGGCAAAAAAGACTTTGCAGATGTGATTAATTTAAGGATCTTGGGATAAGGATATTATCCTGGATTATCTGTGTTGGCCCAGTTTACCTACAAGGGTCCTTATAAAAGGGAGGTAAGAGGGTCAGAGTCAGCAGAGATATGAAAGTATGGCAATGGAAGCAGAAGTTAGAGAGAGACTGAGAGAGAGAAAGAGTGAGATTGAGAGAGAGACTGAGAGAGATTTGAGGATGCTATGCTACTGACTTTGAAGATGGAGGATGAGGCCACAATTCAAGGAAGCAGGTAGCCTCTAGAAGCTTAAAAAGGCGAGCAAATGGATTCTCCCCTATAGCTTCCAGAAAGGAGCACAGCCCTGCCAACATTTTGATTTTTAGTCCCACAAACCCATTTTGAACCTCTGGCCTCTAGGACTGTAAAATAATAAATTTTTGTTTTTGTAAGCTACCAAGCTACAGCATCAGTAGGAATCTACCGTACCAATATCTCAGTTCCCATCACTTATACAGGAATTTTATCCCATTATCCTCTCTATATTTTCTACCATCAGTTTTGCCTATTCTTTTAGCTCCTTCTTTTCAGCTTTCACAAAAAGAAGACTTCCATTAATCTTCTGCTAAAACAACTTTCCTTATATCTTTCTTTCCTTTCAGCATCATTCTTACTAAAAAGTAGTTTATGTCTTCCATGCCTGCCCCTCAAACCTTGGTAATCTACTCTCAGACTCCTGCCCTGCTCTGAGTGGCTTTTCCAATCTCCAAGGCAGTTTCTTCTTATTTGACAAATTTAATTGAGCTCGTCTCTCACCTGAGGCATTTGCCCTTTTTGACAGCAACGGCCTGTTCTCTCAAGGCTTCTGGTTATCATTTTGGTTATTGTTTCTGGGATTCTTCAAAGGCTTTTTTCCTAGATAAAGGAAAGACCACTATTTCTATGTTGGTATGTGACTCAAGGTCTACTCTTTTCTCTCTTTCATTTTTACTTTCCATATAAATCTTGAGTGACCCCCATGTACTTTCAGCATTTTAATTACCAGTTACAAGCAGACAACTTCTAATCAGCCAGCACTAACTTTACTCTTGAATTCCAGATGTATTTATCGACTAGACATGTCTGCCAATATGCTCTAGGAACCCCAAACATTATTTAAAACTAGAGAGATTCTTCTCATCTTCAGTGTCTCAGAAGAAACAAGGAATCACCCTTAGCTCATCCATCCATCCTACTGACTCCTTTTTTTGCTCTGCTAGGTTCAGTCTATTTTACTAATAACAACCAAATTAATCTTTGTACCCCACAATACCTCTACCATTTGAAAGGTCATCTCATCTTTTCTCTGGATTTAAAAACTTCCTAATTGGTCTTTCTACCACAAACTTTCCTCACCTCCAAACCCATCTTCATCCCTCAACCAGCATCATGTTCCTAAGGCTAAATCTGCCTGTTTAAAGATTTATTCTGTATTCATGTTGCCAAAGATAAAGTATACATTTCTTCACACTGCCTCCAAGGGCTGTTCTGTTCCTCTGGATAACTTCCCAACCTCCATCCTCTCCATTTTAGATATCCTGCGCTCCAAACACTGAGAGCAGGTAACTTGTTCACTAGATCTGCCTGAGCCTTTCTTGATTACATATCTTTGCACACATTGTTCCTAACATTTGCTTCCTGCCTTCTTTACCTGGAAAAATCTGCCATTTTGTTAAGCTCAAACATGCCCTTTTCTCAGAATCTTTCTCAAGTAGCCAAAACCAATTACTAAATATATGTTTCCAGATCACTCTGTTCCTGCCCATATTACAGCACTTACTGTACTGCACTGTAATTATCAGCTTTTGTGTTCTATTTGATTGGTGTTTGAATTGTTTAAGGGCAGACTGTGTCTTCTTCACGTTTGTAGACCTAATACCTAATACCATTCTCAACACATGGAGAACATTAAGTAAATGTAGCATGGATCAATGAACATCATAAATTGGTGTGAACAGGTCATGTAATGATATTATGAAAAACAGCATTCAAAGGGTCTTTAAGTAAAAACTAGGGGAAGCTGTGAAAGAATTGACTATGAAAGGAAACATACTATGGTTCATGTGGCAGTGGAAATAGTTCAAAAATTTGATGTTTCTTGTGAGGAAGGCCCTCCATCTTCCCTTAAGTGGCACACACAGATGAACAGGATGCCATCTGTGTTCTCAAGAGAGAACAATCTGTAAAGAAAAACAGTCATGTGTCAGCTTGGTGGAATAAGGTACCACAAAAGCTATGATAGGTATGTGTACTGGAGACTAGAATCATACAAAAAAAAAGGGATGGTGAGTTCTTCATGGGGTTAGATGAGGCTTCCTAGAGGAAGAAAAGTTAAATAAAAGAGTAACATTTTTGAGGGGAAAAAAGCAAATATTAATACCAGAAATTATAAAATATAAAATGAATAATGCATTAAGTGGAGCATTGGTTTTTGCATTCCTCGTATAAGCCAGTTGAACATGTGTTATATTCATGTGAATGTATATATATATTCAAAAGCTATATTCTGATTGAAAATTTTGCTTGTTACAAATTAGTGTGTCTCATTGATTTTATTAAGCGACCGTATGGAGTTTGTGCCTGGCCAGGGGAGAAGTGAAATATTTTGTTACAAACTCCGATCCGATTGTGGTGGGAAGCGATCAAAGCATGGAGTCGAGTGAAGTGATAGAGCTCTCGTTGGCCTGGAGTCATTTTATAGAACATTTAAACTTTGCTCTTACTCCCATATTCTCCAGGAATGTGATCAAAGGCATTTAGATCTCTCAGACCACACAGTTTGAAACTGATAGTCACCTCAGAACAGATTCTAAAAGTCTATGGGGACATCATCAGAATACCATCAGTCAATTACTATTGTAAATTAAACAAATATGCCTGATAACAATCATTAAAATTCATACAGATAATTAATTCAATAATGTTACTCTGTAGTTATTTATTCCCATTGAGGGACTGAATTTACATGTTAACAGCATTTTTTAAGTTATTTGTTGCCATTTTGATACACAATGAGGCTAAAATGTCCACATGCATTTGACATCGAATGATATCGATTTTTCCCCAGAAGGATACATCTGCTTAAGGAATAAAGCAATCTTTGTATATAATGAAAATCAGATGGTTTTTAACTTTACTGTATCTGGATAAGACACTTCCCAAAATTTATCTTCTTTGTTAGGAGTGCCTTAGCTGTTCTTAGGTTTCTATGCTTTCACATTAATTTTATAGTTAACTGGTGAAGTTTCCCTGAAACTACATAAGATTTTTACTGAACTTGCAACTAATATATAGATTAATTTAAAGATAATGAAATTTCATGTGAATTGATGAATATGATACACATCTCTATTTGTCTCCTAGTTGTCTCAATTAGATTTTAAAAGTGTCTACAGAAAGGTCTTGTAAAATTTTTGTTAAATTTAATCCTAGGTATTTATTTTTACTGTTGTCTTTGTTTTTACTCTAAATGATGTCTTGACCACTTGACTTACTTCACTCCTGCTTTAGAAAAGCCTGTCCAAGAATTTTCCTAGCATCATTATTTTTAAATGCAAAATGACTGGAACTAAGTATAATTCCCCAAAGTATAAATAAATTGTGCACTGTCCACACAATGGAATATTGTCATAGATTAAATTGAGTGAAAAACAATATATACAACAATACAAGTAAATCTTAGAAACAAAATTCTGTTAAAAAAACAATTTCAGAGGGCTACATGCAATATATCATTTTTGTAATCTCAAAAACAAGCAAATTAATGGGTCAGTCTGGTGGTGCGCGGTTAAGTTTGTGCATTCCACTTCAGCTGCTCGGGGTTCGCCAGCCTGAATCCCGGATGTGGACCCATGCACGGCTTGTCAAGCCATGGTCTGGCAGGCGTCCCACATATAAAGTAGAGGAAGATAGGCACAGATGTTAGCTCAGGGCCAGTCTTCCTTGGCAAAAAGAGGAAGATTGGTGGCAGATGCTAGTTCAGGGCTAATCTTCCTCAAAAAAAAAAAAAACATGCAAATTGAGTACGTAATGTTTTCACAATATTTACAAATACGGTAAAAGTGTTTTAAAAAACAGAAATATAAGCTCAAAATTAATGACAACAATTTCCTTTGTGCATAGTAAGATGGAAGATAGGATTAGGGAGAAACAAAAAATAGCTTCAAAAGGAGAGATAACATTCTAGTCCTTAATTCAGATGGTGGTTCCTGTACTTTCATTTCATTATTATACTCCATTATTTACATATATCCTCCATGTATTCTTTTGTATGTGTCAAATATTAGATACTGTTTTTCAAGTAAGAGGTACAGCTCAATGACATAAAAATGGCTAAGAATTCACAAATGAGCAACAGACCACTAAGAACTACTGTAAATCCTTTTCCTACTAATTTGTAATCCTCTTATACAGGCTCCTGTGAACACCAAATCCTTGGAAAATGACTTTTATGAGCTTTGTATGTATCCTTAGACATAGCAAGAAATATGTTTTCTTAAAACATTAAATTGATTCTGATTGAAAATACGATACTCGTTGAAATAAATTATGGCAGTATATTATTAAAATATCAGTATTATAATATTATTTTTTCAAGTCTCTACAAAACTATTATCCTTTCAATGATGCCTACTTTGACTTCCTTATTTATTACTGCAAACTGTTGCCCCCATCCCCTAACCCTGATCATTTTCTTTGTTCTTATTCTTGTCACTTAACATATTTGACCATACTGTGTACTTTACTTATGATGTGTATTGTTTAATATCTATTTCCTCTCACTAGAAGGCAGCATAGGAACCAGCTTCCAAGATGGCCCCCTCTGTTCCACTTGTCCTGGTATTTGTGTCTTGGTGTCGTACTCAACCACTTCGAATCATGGATGGCCTATATGATGGATAGAAGACTGTAGAAGTGGTTTTCTATGACTCCCAAGACTAAGTCATAAAAAACATTTCAGTTTCTTCCTTGTTGTCTCTTGGATCATTTGCTCCAGTGAAAACCATCTCTCATATCATGAGAACACTCAAGCAGCCTTGTGGAAAGGGTGAGCTGAGGCTACTTGCCAACAACCAGAAATAACTTACCAGCCATGTGGGTGATCCAGCCTGAAAGTGGATTTTCTAACCCCAGTCATGCCTTCAGGTTACTGCATCTCTGGCCCTCATTTTGACCATAACCTCATGAGAGACACTTAACCAGAATCACTCAGGTTAGTCATTCATGAATACTTGACCCACAGAAACTATGAGATAATAAACACTTATTTTTTAAGCCAGGAAATTATGATTTAAAATTAAAGCCCTATATGATTATAAAATCCTTTGTTAAAACCTCAGAAAGATACAAAGTGGTAACTCAGAGAATCATTCAGTTAAACAATCCATCTTTGTTCTCATAGTCTCAGCTTAACCTAAAGGTAGAAAATATGTTATCTTGAAGATACTTATGGATGTAATGTTTGTCTAATGAAATGAACCGCAATATGATTCATCAGAGACAAAAGAAATTTTAAGAGAACTATACATACAGAAACGTTGATAGCTTGATCTGAAAGGGACAGAGACAATACAGAATAAAAAAAGAAGTCTAGATCCACAGTCATTTTACATACAGGAAGCAAACTGGCAAAATTATTCAGCTGTAAACACAGGCTACATTTCCTGACGAAGAAAGAATGACTGGATGGGTAGAACTAAAGGTCCAGAGTGTTGAGCAAAGAACCATAAAGAATCATGACCTGGCCTTTAGTCCTAACGAAGGAACTGGCAATATGTGCCTTTTGGGATTTCAGAATTGCTGTTGAAAATTATAAGCAACTTGGTTAGTTTAGCTTATAGCTCTGGGGAGGCAATGTGATATATTGAGAAAAACAATTGGGCAAAATCATCAGATTTCATCCACTATATTTCTATAGAAACATAGATATATTCCCTAAGTTAAGCCCTAACAACAGCCAGAGAAGAAAAACAAATTTTTCAATGACTTAACACAAAAAAAGTTTATTTCTTTTGTATGTTCCATGTCCCACATAGGTCTATAGGGGTTGTGGGGCGATCAGATTGACACATCACTCAGCAATCCGGGTTGATGGAATCTCTACTTCCTTTTGGGTGCAACAGTTGAACCAAATGATTCTTAAGAGCACAAGGTCTTAAGAGATACCAATAATCTCTGGATCACCAGCGGAAGTGCTTCCATTATTTATTTTCTCTCCTCTTCTTTTGTCTTGCTAAGCAATTTTATATTTAATGCTAGACATTGTGGGTAAAAATCTATAGAGGTCAGATTATGCTCTCTCCTTCCAGGGAGAGTTCTCTGTCTTTGTTGGCCAGAGAGATTGGTTTCTGATCACTTTACCTCAACTAAGTACTGGGCACAGCTACTGCCGCATTGCAGTCCTGAAAAAGTTCAGTCTACTTCGTGTTCACACCTGTCCCTACAAGGTTTTCATACAGGAGTCAGTGTATTCTGTGTGGCTCTGCTCTCTAGTAGCAACCAAATTCTAATTTTTCTCTCATGAATTGTTTGCTTTTCAGAGGCATTTTAGGTTTTTACTCTGCTGAACCATGATGCCCCAGTTTTAGCCTTACTATCCATGTGCTTCAGGCTATTGAAATCTCTGCTTCCACTTTCTTTTTTCCACCATAGCAACCCTCCACTAGCATTTTTTTGCCTCATATCAATGCAAAGAATCATCAAAAGATTCCAAATAAAAGTAGCTGCAGAAGCCAGCTCATTTCTTCAATATTCTTTTGTCTCCAGAGTCTTAGCCCTTATATTTTTCTTGCCTCAGAAGCTTCTTACTACCTTCAGGCAAATGAATGCTATATTTTATTTTGCTTTTCTAAGTGTTCTAGGTAGAAACACTAGTCTGCTGCTCAGCTATTCCACCACTTTTCAAAATACAATTCCTAGGGAAATATATGGAATATTTGCTGAGCACTAGTTATCTCTGACACAGTCCAGTAAATTTTCCTTTTTTTCATACATGGAAAATAAACTCCTCTTCAAGTGAGACAGCCCAATGTTCCAACAAGTTACTGAATCAAATTCAAAATCATATCTCCAAGAGATGTACAGTTGCATTATGAGTCATCTTGAGCTTGAGATGTATGAACTGAAAAGGCAAGTTACCTATTCACTGTCCGTACCAGTGTACAAAAATGGAATAGGAACAAGATAACTGGAATAAACAATCTCACAGGGAAAAACGAAGACCGAGTAGCACATAGCAGTCACTGTAAGCAATTCTGGAATCCCACTGGACAGACATTTTAACACCTCCTACCCTGAGGTGGCAGAGGTTCCTTGACTAAGTTTCTTGATCTGCTCTGAAGACTTCCTGTATGTCTTGTTCTCCCTAGTCTTTGGCTCTTCCTTCTAGGATGTTTCTTCTTTTCTACTATTCTTGGCTCATCTGAAATAGAAATTGGAAACTATGCCCAATAAAACATTTTCTCAACTCACTTTTTCCCCATAATTTTGAGGGCCCTCAGTGTTTTCTTGTTTTTTTTTTTTTGTTTATGTTTGGAAAAATCCAAGGTGTTGTATAGTCCAAGCTTATGATAAGTATTCCTTTGAGAATGCAGTAGGCTTCTGATTCATTTGCTTCCAGTCAGTTTCACGAGCCATGATTCTAGTCTCTGCTTTACTTTTTTGTTCTCTTGTTCCACGTATCTCTCCCCACATATTGGAAGCTACCTTGAGGTTCTCTGGAACATATGTGTCAGCCACAACTGCAGTCTGATCTTTTCCCTATTTTACTCTATCCAATAGAAAAGGTATACTGGCCTTTCTCTCTCAAAGCCAATTTTAATCCATTCTCTTACCGTCAGAATCTGAAAGTTGTCAGTTTTTCCAGTCATGCAAGGCCCAAATTTCTGCTCGAAAACTGGCTAATTCTTTTTGTGCTAATCACTTTCGTGTAATATATTGTCAAACACAGCCAATAGCAAATAATATACTTTCTTTCCTTGGAAATACTGTTGGTTTACAAATTGGACCCCATACTCAAGGGGCAAGGAAAGACTGAAAAAAGAGGCAGACCATTCCAGGTTGGTTGATGGCAATTTTAATAAACAAGGGAACTTACATATGAGGCTTGTCTTGAGCTGCTGCAAGACAAGTAGATTTCTGCACTGGTCTGCCAACATCTTAAAAGTTTATATGGAGGCCTTAACTGGGTTCAGTCACATATACTGTCCAGATGGTCTCAATGACGGCTTGCTTTCTCAAGGCTGTGTCCTTGAAACCAGCTGCCACTGTGGGAACAGTGAGCAGAAGGCACATTCCAAGAACAGGGGAGGGATGAGGAGCCTCTGATTACCTAGGTCCCGCTAATGAGTCAACTGGTGGTCACATCTTCTCGATGACCTCCTCTAACAACTACAAGTTCAGTAGTACATGATCTTTATCCTACTTTATCAGTATTAACAAACATGTGGCCTATGCATACTTGTATCTCCACCTTTCTAGCTCCTGATATCAGTTACCTTGCCTTATGACCATAGGTCAGTGACAATTTTTTAGGTTTTGTTACACCAGAAGCACATTTCATGCTATATGTGTTGGATTAAATAATGTCAACTGCCATAGCAGACAAACCCCATAATCTCAGTGGTTCAACAAAACAACATTTTTCTTTCCTTAAATTTCTTTTCCAATGCAAATTGGCAAGAGAAAGCACTCACAAGTCATTGAGGGACCCAGGCTGCTGGAAAAGCCATGGTTTGGTAGCTTTCTACAGGAGGAGAAGAGAGATATAGAAGAGGTACACTGACCTTAAGAGCTCAGCTAAGAAGTAACGTGTCACTTTCATTCATGGTCCATTGACTAGAACTAGTCACCAGCCTCCAAGTTAAGGACAAGAGATTCTGGAAAAAATTAAGAAGCACGTAGAATAACAATAATATAGATGAGATAAACTTTTAGGTCCTCCTAGCTCTAAATTTTTATGATTCTGTGCTTAAAAAATAATCTATGCTTTAACATTTCCCTTATGGAAAATATCTTCAGAATATTGGAGGAAACATGATCTGTCCAATCCAGTTTACTTATTTTATTTTAAAGCATTGAAAATTCCTTCTCTCTCCGCAACATCCCCCCCAAAATTCCACACCTTTCTGTATGCACTTGAGCATTCACTCTTTTCATTAGAAAATATTTAGATTGCACTTTTCTAGCATGTGTTGCTTACACAGACAGTAAAGTAAGTTGGAGTGAGAGCAAATGAAACAAAATGGCCACCTACTTTTCCCTGTAGTTTTGAAAAAAATGGTAAGCAACAGCTAATATAATAGAATTTTTATGAATTCGAGGACTAAAATTTCTTCATTCAAACTCTGGGATGTATTTATGTTTTAATCAGAATTGCTCATTTTGAGAAAAGAGTAAGATTGATTACCATTGCTATAACAAAAGATAAGGAGATAATGTAAATATACTTTATAACTATTTTCTGGTGTTATGCTGATATATAAGAACATCTTTATTTATTCACTTATAATGTGACATTTTGGGGGCCGGCCTGGTGGTGCAGTGGTTAAGTGCACATGTTCCGCTTGGGTGGCCCGGGGTTCACTGGTTCAGATCCCAGGTGTGGACATGGTACCGCTTGGCAAGCCATGCTGTGGTAGGCATCCCACATATAAAAAAGTAGAGGAAGATGGGCACGGATGTTAGCTCAGGGCCAGTCTTCCTCAGCAAAAAGAGGAGGATTGGCAGCAGTTAGCTCAGGGCTAATCTTCCTCAAAACAAACAAACAAACAGAAAAACTAAAAAAAAAAATAAAATGTGGCATTTTGTATTTCTCTACAGAATGAAAAAAATCATTTTGCATTACCTTGCTGGTGTCTCTAACTATATTTAGATTTTATTTCTTATGGTGGAAAATTTTTATATTCTGTTTAGTTCAAAAGTCTTCAAAGATTAAAGGGGAAGGAAAAGAAACTTTCTTCCTAATGTTTTATGCAATTTGTACAATTTGGGTTCAGGAACAAAGGGGGCAATTTCCAGATTGACTTGGGGTGTGTGTGTGTGTGTGTGTGTGTGTGTGCTCATGTACAACTGAGATATTACCTACAAGCAAAAAAATTTTTTCCTTTCTAAATGAATAAGAATAAAATCTAACGGCAAAATTTCTCATCATATTCAGGCTTGTGTTACAAAACAGCTTGCAGGTCCCCCAAATGCCATACTACATGGGAATTCCATAATAATGTCTGACTGGCATTGCTTTCCTTCTCTTTTTCTATCTGAGGAACATGTTCTTTACAACAAGAACACTTACTCAATTTGTTGTTCTATGTTTATTAGTGTGATTATTTGGTCCATATTTGTTTCCTTAAGTAGACTGTGAACTATGTGTTATCAGCTACTGAGTAGCTACTGAGCTACTGAGTCTGATTTGCTCATCATTGTGTCCCTGCATGTAGCACTGTGCCTGTCACATAGAAAGTACTCTGTAATTGTTTGTTAGTTGAACAAAAGAAGGAAGTGCCTTTATTATGTGTTTTTGGGTATAGGATAATAAAGAGCTGGAACTAAGATTACTTTGGGAAAGCATAGCTGCCAATTTCTGAGGGAGCTGTTTTTAGTTTTTATGTTTTTTGTTGTTTGTTTTTACTTTTTCAAATAAATAGGAGAGTTCTGTTTATCGAACTCTCATTATCTGCAGAGTATTGAACCATGTTTGTACAAATGCATGAGGATTCACTCCATCTTTTCCTTTGAAGAAATTATAATCAAACAATGGCTGGGATTAAGAATATGAAAAATATACAAGATAAACATGATTTTCCAAAAATTGAGTTTTTTTTCACTCCCAAGACCCACACCAGTAAGTCAGAGTGGTCTTTTTCACTGTGTTTTAATTTAATTTAATTTTTTTGCCCAAAGGAATTTTATTGTACCTATTTGGAATAGTTCATTCTAAACACTAACTTGGAAATGTGGATTCATTTCCATCTCATTCAATGAATGAGAAATCCAGAACATGCAGCTATGATGAGGAAGCGGAACAGAAAGACATCCTCACTAGGAGAACTGCAGGAGATATTTACTCCTGATTCTAGAGGGGCCTCCTACCAAGTCAAGTCCTCACCATGTATGTCTTGTCCTTCTCATGCTTTATAGAATAGCAGATCTAATCTCAGCACTCACTGCCATCTTAGTGACATTTTTTGCACATATTCTGATTTTCTTGCCTAATATTCCTTCAGTGAAAATGAAAAGAAACGTAGGTAGAAAACAGTGAATGAAGATAAAAAAGACTGACTACCTCTTTCCAAGTATGCCCCTTTACTGCAGTTGGCAAAATTTGACCTAGAATATACTGATCATTTCTATGGTTGGATAGCATCATTCATTCAACAACAAAAATTTTTTGAGTACCTGTTAAGTACTGAAATTGTTCTAGGGAACGGGGATGTAGCATTGTACAGACAATAATCCTTACCTTCATGGAGTTTAGGTTGTAGTCGAGGATCTTACTTTCTAGTGTCTACTCCAGAGACTAGACTGCTATACTGCTGTAATTTTTTTTTTTTGAGGAAGATTAGCCCTGAGCTAACTGCTGCCAATCCTCCTCTTTTTGCTGAGGAAGACTGGCTCTGAGCTAGCATCTGTGCCCATCTTCCTCTGTCTTACATGTGGGACACCTACCACAGCATGGCGTGCTAAGCGGTGCCATGTCCCCACCCGGGATCGGAACCGACTAACCCCCGGCCGCCGAGAAGCAGAACGTGCGCACTTAACCCCTGCACCACCTGGCCGGCCCACTGCTGTAAAATTTACTTTTCCTGCAGAATCCATTCCTCTTTATGATTAGAAGCAAACTTCTATCATAGCCTAGTGGGAATATGAGGACTTATATAGTTTAGTCTCTACTTACCTCTTTAAACTTGTGTTAGTTTTCTGAAAACAACACAAATTTATTATCTCACAGCTCTGTAGGTCTGAAGTCCAGGTTGGCCTAGTTAGTTTCTCTGGTTTCACAAGACTGAAATCAAGTTGTCAATCATCCTGGGCTCTTATCTGGAGGCTCTGGAAAGAATCCATTTCCAAGCGCATACAGATTGTTGACTGAAGTCAGTCCATTATGGTTGTGGGACTGAGGTGCCTGTTTCCTTGCTGTCAGTCAAGGCTACCTTTAACTTCTAGAGTCACATTGCCTGGCTCATGGCCTCCATTATTTGACAACCCACAATGGTAATTTGAGGGCTTCTCATACCTTCAAGTTTTCAGAGGTTCCCCCTTTTTCTTCATCTAGCCAGAGATAGTTCTCTGCTTTTAAGGGCTCATGTGATTAGATTAGACTCACCCAGGTAATCCTGGATAATCCTCCCATTTCAAGATCAGTTACCTTAGTTACATTTGCAAAGTCCTTTTTGCATGCAGTTTAACATAGTCACATGTTCTGGGGATTGAGGCATGGATATTTTGCAGGTCGTTATTCTAACTACTACAAACTTCAGTTCTGGTCATAGTCTATCCCTTCTTCTTACCCTCTCATGCCCCATTATGAAAATTTCCTTTCATATATTCTAAATCCCTAGTCAGGTTAAATAAAATTCTTGCAATGGCCAAGTGTCTTGTCTGCTTTGACTCCCATGCTTCTCACTTTTTAAATTTGGTTGTCTTCTATCTGTGCTCTTTTTTAGGTTCAGCTAGGAGTGCTTTCTTTCTGGAGCCCTCGGTACCTGTCCTGGGTCTCTCATAGAACCAAGAGCCTTATCTAAGCCTATGTATTGCAATAACCTTTTAAATTACTTCTATCAGTAGGTCAGTGGCTCTAACTTGTAAGAGAAGAAAGTATCTTAATCCAGAACCTCGCCCAGGCCTGAAATAAAGTAAATAGTCCAGAAATATTTGTTGAATGAATGCATGACTACCCGCTGTATTGTAAGTCACTATTTGTTTCTTAAATCAGCCTTGAACTCCTTGAAGAAGTGATTTTGCCCTAAATATGTGTGTCTCTGATGCCTACCACAGTGCTTAAAACCTGCAGTGGTTCAGTAAAAGTTTACTGATTGATTGAGCACAACCAAAAGAACACTTGCTTTTTCATGGAATAATCGACTAGTAAGTCAACTATCATCATTTATAGATTTTATGTTAATGAATACAGTTATATATTAAACATTTAGAAGTTTGTTTAGGGTCCATGAATTTAAACTCAACCAAGCTAGACAATTTATAGCCTTAAGCTTTCACTTTATTAATAATTCAGCTCTTTGGGTCTGAGTATAACTTTCCTCTCCTTACAGTGAATAAGTCCATTTCTGTTCATATTTGCTATACTTTCACTTATTTCTTCAGAATTTGCATCTTTATTTCCTTACAAAAGCATTTTAGGTTGGCTGACTTTGATTTATGTTAAAATGTCAAATATTGCACAGCAGACCCATTCAGTTATGGAGTTCTGGCTCATTCAAATTGCTCACATCTCATGGATACATTTTTTTTGTTGTTGGAGCTCCTCCATTTATTTACAGCATAAACATTCTGTTCTTCTTCTTAAACTTCATCTGAAGTAATAGTCCCACATGTTTTCAGGTAATATTAGTTAAGATTATTAAAGGCCATAGATGATTTTATATTGCCTTCTGAATGACTAAAGAAACATGAACTTTGTGTAATCGATATTTATCACATCTGGATTGTGTCTCCTTCGTGAAAATTAGAGAGTCATATATTACGGAGGCTATGCTTTAATAAAATTTTTTACTTAAATAACACGCCTCATTTGCTAACTATTTAAGATAACAGACTTTACTATGTGTATTTCTTAATACACATCATTGTATTATCTTAAAGGCTTTTCCTATCCATCAGAAATTCTAACTTCACTTCCTCCAGGTTTAGCAAGAGATCTGTCACACTTAGAATCTAGACGCTGAGGGTCCTTAGAGACCACTCAGGCACTTCACGGTTGGCCGTTGTGTACTCATTGCCTCAGGAAAGTCAGACAATAGAAGAGAGGAAAGGGAAGAAAGAGTCTTTCAGGCTGTCTGTTTCATTAGCCCAGTGGAGAATGAAAATAACACAAAGAATAAACAAAAAAATAGGGACAAAACATCATGAGTGAGAGCAGAGCTTCCTGAAGTCTAGACTAGGCAAAATTTCCCTTTCTGGGGAAGGGAGAGGCATCAAGAGGCACAGATTTTGGTGACTGTGAAGGGGCTTTTCTGTGCTCTGCCCCCTGGCCCAAGCTCCAAGGGGGACCAAATGGCAGCTGGATTTGAGGTTGCTGAGGGCAATGAGTACCTGGTCTCCATTTCTCTGGGTAGACCCCTCAGAAGCTATGAGACTTCAACAAAAAAGGCCTGTATGGTGAAGCCTCCTAGAGTTGCATTGGCCCAGTGTGGCCTAGGAACATAGTCAAGATTCCACTCCAGCCTTTAAGGGCATGAAAGTGACCAACAGCCCCTGTGCTGGAGATAGTCTTGTGAATACGAATCAGGGTAATCTTACAGCAATCTAGGAGGAATAGCTAACAGAGACATACATCTAGAAGAGAGTGAGAGTAATTTAAAGATAATTTTTGGCCAGCTTACATCAAGATTATGATGTATCTGCTGTCAACTGAATGTTTGTGTCCCTCCCAAATTCATATGTTGAAATCTGTTCCCCAAGGTGATGGTATCTGGAGGCGGGGTCTTTGGGAGGTGATTAGATCATGAAAGTGTAGCCCTCATGGGGGCCTTCCCAGATGCACAACGATTAAGTTTGCACGTTCCAATTCGGTGGCCCAGGGTTCGTCAGTTCAGATCCCAGGTGCAGACATGGCACTGCTAGGCAAGCCATGCTGTGGAAGGTGTCCCACATATAAAGTAGAGGAAGATGGGCACGGATGTTAGTTCAGAGCTAGTCTTCCTCAGCAAAAAGAGGAGGATTGGCAGCAGATGTTAGTTCAGGGCCAATCTTCCTCAAAAAAAAAAAAAGTGGAGCCCCAATGAATGGGATTAGTGTCCTTATAAAAGATACTCCAGAGAGGTCCCATACCCCTTCCGTCATGTCAGAATACAGTTGTCTATGAACCAGGAAGCAGGTTCTCACCAGACACCGAATCTGCCAGAGCCTTGATCTTGGACTTTCTTTCTTCCAGAACTATGAGAAATAAATTTCTTTTGTTTATAGGCCACTCACTGCATGGTAATAGCAGCCCAAACAGACTAAGACACATCCCCATAGCCCACCTCCCCCCAAATTTTTATACGTTCTTGGAGAAGAGAAACAGGATGCTTCTATCAAAGCATCTCTAATAGACTTTGTAGTTTGCCCTATGCAATTATGCTTAGATCATCATATTAATGGTGAACAGTGTATAGTTCTCATTACATAGGCATTTAAATTCATGCTTCTGCTGTTGTATAAAAAGTCTCCAGTTAAAACTCTTTCAGACATTAGTTACTAAAAAAAACATTGGAATTGGTAGACCTCAATGATCATGGCAGTTGAAATACCTTCAAATAATCCTCAATCACAAAATGCCATCTCAGCTGTGATTTGTTTAGGCTTTGCTATGCTGTAGATCATAATGACCATGGTTCTTCTTTTCTCCCTTCTTTCCTCCATTCTTTTTGGAGTCCAGCTTCTACTCTGGGCTGACTGTCATGAGTAAGTTTTTTATTTTTCATCAGAACTGAAGCCATTTCTCCCCAACCCTAGTGACTATCCTACCCCTCTCAACAGGGCGAGCATCCTTTCCCCAAGGAATGATTTGTTCAGGGGTTAAAAAGTTATTTTAATTTTTGTTCACTAATTATATCATGAGTCACTGAAAGTTTCTTTGTGAAATGCCTCCTAATAGGATTTATACATACACACATCCACAAACATATATACAGAAATATGCATACATATACTCACGTGTGTGTGTGTTTGTATTTTCCCCTCTATAAGCACCCTTTATGGGGAAAAGTAATTGACAAGAACTTATCTTCCAGGTACTTTATCTACTTAACGCCACCACAATTCTACCAGTTAGGTATTTCTATTTTTAAAAATAATTTTATAATTGAGGAACCTGAAGCTGGAACAGATTCACTGCTTTCCCAGGTCACCCAACTGGGAATAGCAAAGCCAGGATGTAAATGTCAAAGTCGATTACATTTCTCTTTTACCATGTTGTTTCATGTTGATCTTTGCAACACTGGTTAAGATGGTTCAGACTTCACTTCTCTTTACCTTATACTGGAAAAACAGAAAACAATCTATCTGATTATATATGCATATATTTTTTTACTATCTAAACAAAGAAACAAAAACTCTGCTAATGTTTTTGCTGTTGTCACTAATGTTAACAGAAGAGTGTCAAGATGCTTTGGATGATTTCTGCTTAGTTTTAATAGCTAATAAAATCAGAATCTACATCTGCTGAAGACGAGAAACAATCTTACATTGAGGTGTGCATCAAGAGTACTTTACAGTAGAAAATCCTTGTCATATCTCTGAGATTTTTCTTGTCAATCATTAGCCATCAGGAGTGTTCATCCTGTCACTTTGATTAAAGGTAACAAAACTTGTTTGATGGAAACATTTTTTTTACTTGAGGAAAAATGATATGGAGTTGTCTTCTTTGTCCTTGTAAAGAAATAAAAGATAATTGTCATCATCGATCTTGGCAAAGTATTGTGATATCTAATTTAAAAATAAAAAAAGGCAGAGTTTTTTTTTTTTATAGTTTATGAATTTTGCATTAAGGAGAGAATCCCTATGGAGTCATTCTGCTGATTTTCTTTTGGAGATTAGATTTCTTGGCTCCAAAACAGAAGTAAAATTACCATTAATTTACATTAGTTTGCTTTACTTATTTTTAAAATCAAATATGTTAAAAATTCACAATATTTATGTCCTAAGTCTGTTGATTGTTACACATGCAATGCATGAATTATGTAAGAGTTTGTTGTAAAATAATTTGATTATATAATTACTTTCTTTCTTGTCCTCTACGCCAAGAGACGAAAGGGAAGAGCAGAGCACACTAAGCACCGGAGCCTAATCTTTCCTCTGTTTTACATTGGGAAAGAAGAGATTTCTGCAATGTCACTCTATTTATCTTTAATCTGTATCTTTGTGTCATATATGGATTTATGGTTACATATGTATGCTTCTAGCAATTTAGCTTTAAAATATTCACACTACAAACATACCCAACATTCTGAAAAGTACAAAATACAACTTTTAAAATATAGATCTGTGCCTGAAAGAAAGGAAGGTGTGAAAAAGAAGTGGTCAATACAAAATAGTTTCAAAATCACAAGCCGATGCTGGACTACCTTGGGGACCTGTGGCTGCCCCAGGAACGTAGACCTTTAGGTTTTAAAGTCAGTGAAGAGGATGTGAAAAAAAACTTGGGTGCAATCGGATAAGGGAAAGCGTACCCTTACTTAATGCTTTTTACATCCACAGTTCACAGCTTAGTGAACCTGGAAAAACATCCACCAAATAAGAAAGGGACACGAAAATGGAACTTGTCTTTGTTGGACCTGGCTCCAAGTGAAGGAGAGCATAGTGGCAGGCTATGTGTAACACAGGCCCTCATGTAACCAAGACAAAACTTTGTCTCTCTGTGTGAACCAGAAAATCCCACTCTGAGAAACTAATTCAGAACGGTCCTACTTTGGACAACCTCTGTGATCCCAGCTAAAGCAAACTCAAACTGCCTTTGGAGAAATGTGCACTCAGCTCAGGTCTCTTGGTTCTCATACGTTAGGGTCATACAAATATGAGTTTTATACTTCAAATCACAAAACAGAGAAAGTAATCCACCATAAGCAAGAGTTAGTAGAAATAATAAGCAGCAGAACTGGAAAAACATGATTTAAATAATTGGAAATTATCATATTTAAAATAAAATGACTATGATTAAATATTTAAACAAATAAAAAACAATTTAAAATATTATCAAGGAGAGGGAGACTAACAAAACTTCTGAAATCTTTTAGAGAATTAAATATATTGTGTATAAACAAAATTAATGCAAATTAAAAACTGTGAAATTAATAAACAGCAAATTGGAATCAAGTGAAGAGAAAATTAGTGAACTGAATCTTATATATGAAGACATTCTCCAGAAACAGAGAACAGAGACAAAGTAGGTAAAGATGGAAGAAAGGTTAAGAGATGGCAAAATGAAAAGGTCAAGCTTATGTCTTATTAGAAGTTACAGGAGGAGAAAATAGAAGAAATAGTAAGAGTCAATAGTTGAATATATAAATGCTGAGTATCATCCAGAATTGATAGAAGACACAGAATACCCAGATTCAGGAAACATAATAAAACCCACAATAATATAAATGTAAAATAATATCCACTTCGACACATTATAGCAAAACTTTATGTTTATGCATATCAAAATCAAAGACATGTTTCACGCATGTATTTTTTATTTTAAGATGAAAAAGAGAAAAGACAAATCATCTATAAAGGAACAATAATTAGAATCATCTCTGATTTTTTAACAGTAAAATATGTCATAAAAAGTGGAATAATATAATCAAAGTACTGAGAATAGAAAGTCAGTCTTAATCCTGTATCCAACTGAACTTTCACTGAATAATAAGGGTGAAATAAATATATTTTCATAAAAACGTGAAGAGAGTTTGTTTCTACTAGACTCTTGCTGAAGAAACCTTAAAGGTTGTACTTTAGGAAAAAGAGAAATAAATCCAAAAGGTTGCACTGAGAGAAAGAAGGAGTGATGAACAAATGAGTTGATAAACATGTGGTTATTTCTAAATAGATATTTTTGTATAAAAAGCAATAATGTATAATTTTGGAGATAAAAACTAGAAAGCTAAATTGCTCGAACAAGAAGGTAATTTGGAATTAAAGCCTTTGTATTGCCAAGAAGAAAATTGACATTTTCATTAACTTTAGACTTTTGCTGAAATATATACACATTAAAAGTCTAGGAATTACTGAAAGGAAAGAAGTAGCATATAGCATTTCCATTATAGAAGTATAAAAGGGGATGGTAAAAGAATTAAACCATTCAAAATCAACTTAGCACAGAAAAAACATAAATAGAAAGAAAAACTGTGATAAATATATTAGTAATTACAACAAATGCAAATGGATTAAATATTCCATTTATAAAAGGAATCTCAGATTGGATATTTTAAAATGCAGCCATAAACTATGTCAAGAAGTTAAAAATAAAATACAAAAGGCACAGAAAGGCAGAATGTATAATAGTGGAATAAATATACCTGAGAGACATTAACAAAAATAAATGTAGCTAGATTAATACCAGATAAAATATTCAATTCAGCAGGAATATAAACCATTTGTAAACTTACATGTACCTAGTATAGACTCAAAACAGAGAAAGTAAAAATTGGCAGAACAACTCTGAGAAGTTGATAAATCCACCAAGAGTGAGAGATTTTTAAAACACATTTCTCAGTAGCTGATTGATTAATAAGCTGAAAATAAATAAGTATACCATACAGTTGAACAATATTATTTTTGCTTTTGTTAACGTGGTGAATGACATTGATTTGCAGATGTTGAACCATCTTTGCATCCCTGGAATAACTCCCACTTGATCAAGACATATGGTCCTTTTCATGTATTGTTGAACTTGGTTTGCTAATATTTTATGGAGGATTTTAGCATGAGCAATATTATTAATGCATCCAGAGATTAGAGAAAAATATTTTTCTTAAGCATACGCGAAACATTTATGAAAACTGACTGTGAATACTCCAAAGAGCAAATATCAGTGCATTTCAAGAAATGAGTTTCAAACAATCATCACTGATCACAAACATCTCGGTTATAAATCAAAAACAAAAAGATGCTATGATAAAAGAAAAGTATAAACACATTTCTAAATAAATGATGACTAAAAAAAGGAAATTATGATATACACTATGAAATACTTAGCACTGAATGATCACAAAAGTACAAAATACCAAAACTGTAAGATGTGTTTACTCAATCCCTTAATGCATATAAAATAAATTTAAAAAGAATAAAAATAAGGAGTTGAGCATCCAAAAAAGAGAGTACTGATTGAAGAAACAAGAAAGAAAACAATAGTAAAGATAAGATCAGAAGTTCATAAAATACATAGAATAGAAATAATCAACAAAGACAAATACCAAGGATTAGAAAAGACTAACAAAATAGACAAACTAGGCAAAATTGATCATAAAAAGAGTAACAAAGATATAAGTATTGTGATTGCAAAGTGATCATAACAAGAGATACAACAGGTATTAAAAATAAGAAAATACTGTGAATAACGTTATGTCAGCAAATTTGAAAACATATAAAAGTGACATGTTCCTAGAAAAATAAAATTTATCATCACTAATTCAAGAAAAATGCAGAATTGTGCAATTCTGTAATGATTAAGGAAACTGAATCAGTGCTTAAATTCCACTTATTCTAGATGCTTCTAATTTTATAAAAAACTATGGTAGAGATAAGTAAAGCAAAACACTTCTCAAGTCCTTTAATGATACTAGTTATAATCTTGCAAAATCATACATAAGCTGTTTAAAAATTAAAGATTATAGCTAAATTTCATTTAAGAACATAAATATAAATGTCTTTTATAAAATGTTAGCAATATGAATCCTGTAGAATCTAAAAAAATAGCAATGATACACAGATTATTGTGGAATGATTTACTTTATTAGTATAAGAATGATCTAACATGAAATTCCAGGTAATTTATTTTTATAACATATAAAAAAAATGGTGATGTAATACTTCTTTTTAAAATGTGGAAGAAGTCAAGATATTATTCTCTTTTTATCCTCACCATCACACTTGCCCTAGCCAGCATATTAGATAAGCAAAAAAAAAAAAAAAAAATCCAAGAACGTGAAAGGAGCAAACAAGCCTGTCCTTGTTCAAAGACAAGATTAATATTGCACAGTAACTGCCCGAGACTCTCCAGGACAATTCTTGGACTTGATAAAAATACAAGAAATTTCCTTATCTAAAATCAACACACACACACACACACCAATTGTATTAATATATTCCAGCAATAAACTTTTTAGAAAATGTAGTTTTAAAAACATGTTTAAAATATCAGTGAAATGAAGGATACAAAAGAATACATTTAACAAAAGTTGTGAATGATCTTTATGGAGAAAATGCAGAATTGTATTATAAAAGGATGTAAAAAATGAAAGTTATTCCATATTCATGCATAGGAATACTCACTGTAGCAAAGATGTCAGTTTTCTACAAATTGGTATATATTTTAAAAACAATACAAATAAAGATTATGTCAAACTTAGAATTTTGAAAATATCTTTAATTTCTATGAAGCAATAAGGGAACACTAACAACCAAATCGAAAAATGAGCAATTCACAAAATAGGAAACAAAAATGGGCAAAAATATGAGTTCAATATCATTAACAATTAGGGAACCATAAACTGTAGCCACATTGAAATACCATTTCATGCTCACCAGGTTAATAATTAATGCAAATTTAAGTACAATGATAGTATGTGCTCCACAAAGATGGAAAAGCAATTAGAATTCTTACACACTATTTGTATAAATTAGTTCAATTGCCTTGGAGAACAATCTGGCTATCCCCTGGAAGTTAGTAATGTGTGTACCTCATAATTTAGCAATTCTACTACCGGGTACATATACAAGAGTGCTTATGTTAGAATTTTTTGTAATAGCAACAAAGTAGAAATAATCTAAATATAAATGTTCATGAACTGGAGAATAAATAACTTGGGGATATTCATATAATTGAATATCATATAACATCAAACTATGAATGAACAAGAGCTAAATATATCAATATTGATAAATCTTTCCCACATAATATGAATGAAAATAAATCTAAGTTGTGATTCATTTTATAGAAAGTTTAAAAATAGGCAGAACCGTACTACATATGGTTTAATAATATATCCATGTTAAGTAAATATATAAAGAAATGTATGGAAATTACAAACAGCAAATTGAATAAACATAGTCCTAGGAAGGGAAAAGAATGCCATGAGATAGAAGGTATTCAGGGGGCTTCAACTACATTGGTGATGTTTTATTTCTTAAGTGGTGTGGTGAGTACCTGGATATTTATTTTATTAGTTTCTATACCAGTTTTGTATGTCTCAAGTGGTTCCTTAATACATGTTTATATGATAGGAAAAATGTGTACAGGAAAGAGGCAGCAAGTAAAAGGAAGAGAAGATGGAAGAGAGGTTGGAGAGAGAGAACAAAGAGGAAGGGAGAAGAGGTTACGGAGCCAGGAAAAACAGCTGTTTCACACTTCTGCCCAGGTTCTGGTGTCCGTGAGTCTTGGGTTCAAATCTCAGCTCAAACATTTAGTAGCATGATCTTGGACAATTTACTGAACCCCTCTAAGCCTTATATTCTCATCTGTGAAATAAGATAATTGTGATCCCTACTTCAACAGGTTGCTCTAGTGATGAAATAAAGAAATAAAAGTAAAGCATTTAGCAGAATACCTATAATATATTAAGTATGCAATAAATCTTAGTAACTATTATGTTTTATCCTTTAAGCCAGCATTCAAATCACATCTCCTTCTCTCAGCAGTACCTTCCATTTGGCAGCTAAAACACAGTCTGTAAATTATTATGATATAGTAATTTGATCCATACAGCATCTAGAGAGCTGGGCAGGAAAGGTGTCCTAGTGACTGAGTGGCTTGTCTGAAGTACCCTTATGAGTTGGACCTTGAAGTCACTCTCCAGGTGTGTTCTGTCCAGTCCATCATGACTGTCGCCTTTGGTAAGTGATGATTTCCATGTGGATAAAGACTGCTTCTTATTCTGCTTTGTTTTGTATTCACCATTGTACCTTCTGTAGAACTCTTCAAACATTCCTTGTGCCCCACCAAAATAGATATTGATAGATGAAAATAGCATTAAGCATCTTTATTACAGTGCATCTTGAATTTTATTCAATTACCAGTACTTACCAAGACTTTTAAAACAAGAGTGAAAACAATAGGGCAAACTGTGCAACAGTTATTTGTGGCAGAAGTTTGAATGTTATCAACAGTGGCTAAGGGAAAGAAAGGGTGTGGTCAATAAACTTCAGGGTTACAAAGCTATATTTTATGTCTAATTCTCAAATCTATGGGGTTTATCTGCTCTTTTGAATCAGCAATACATGATTGGGAATTATTAGGAGTGAATCAAAGATATAAAAACAAGAATTAAAATATTGATTTGGGCACTAAGAATGAAACTAGCCACAGTATGAATGCAGGACAGGCCACTAGATTTTGAACTGACACAAAGGCTGCTTTACCAATTACAGAAGGGGAAGACCAGAGCTTCTAGGTGTAGGATGAAATCTCTCACAGAGGACACAGCCCTCACACAGTCCAAAATGGGACCCAGGTGCAGCCTCCTAATGCGTATTTTACTCAGCGATAAAAAGGGCTCATTTATTATTGCAGAAAAAATGGCTTCCAAAACAATGCCTTTTCAAATAGCCACAGTGTGATGACAAAACCTGAAAAACAAGGACAGGTATGACGACTTGAAAGATGAATTACTGTTCCTCAGGTGACCAACCAAAACGTTCTTTAAATGGCAGTGATCGAGATTAAGAAGCTGTGAAGCCAGAGCACAAGCAAGGACAAGAACCAAATCACCCTATGGATGATTTTCCACGTGATGGTGTGAGATCTATCTGCAGATGTGTTCCCAGCCCCCAAAATGTGGGTGACATTAGCTATTTCATTCCTTCAGAAAAAGTATTATTAAAATAGAGTATAAACAATAAATCACTAGGTGTACGGTGAAAAAATGATTCATATTCTTGCATTTCATGTTTATAGATGGTGCTGCCACAAATGGCTTCATACAAATATGGATAACAGAAAAATGTGTGACCAATATTACTTCAAAGATAATATGCATACTGTGAATGAAAACACAATATTAGTGTTATAAAATGTTCAGACTCTACCCTAGCCGTCTCTAAAGGATTTCACATACTGTTGGCATAGTAATTGCTGTTTCTTATAGAAATGATTTAAAATTTAGGGATTGCAGGCTGCAAAAATATTTTTGTTGTATAGAGATTTCTTTTGTATTGGCATACTTTGAATCGGGACTTGACTGATATGATGAGAAAAAGCTGCTGTAAAGTCATACCCTGAATCCAAACACTGAAGAGAATATGATTTTCCCATGTTGAGTAAGGGCAATCATCCATCTTACTTCACTTTTCGTTGTGAAGGACTCAAATCTCAATTGAGTGAGAACTTCCATAGCGAACCGTTTAGTAGGGAGTCATGGTTCTCTTCTGCCACATTAAATGCCTGGTTCTTGAGGGAGACATCAATCTTCTCTGCTTTAGAAATCCTCAGATGTCTATAGGTGGGTCTAGACCTGCTGGCTGTTCCCAAAGCTTTCATTCATTTTTCAGTTAAGAAATGTAATATTAATGTAATTTCAGGCTACATGAAACAAGTAGAATAAAGTACAAGAGTGTAGTGTGTGTACTACTGGCCTTTCTACTTGGTGATATTTCTTTGACCTAACTCTAGCCTCATCCTTTTACTTCTACTCAACAAGGTCCAATACTGTGAGCAGGAAGTATTCCTCACCTCAACGTTGAAAACATCAAGCTATGTATCATTGTGTAGTGAAAAAAATACCGTGGGGAGAATTTTTCTCAATTAACTTGTAGGGAACTTGAGCTACAGAATAGTAAAGAGACTTGGCTGTTGTAGAAATTTTGGAAAAAAAAATATTTATTGAGTTCATAATGGTTTACATCATTGTGAGATTCAATTGTACCTTATTTCTTGACTGTCACCACATAAGTGCTCCCCTTCACCCCCTGTGTCCCCCCACACCCATTCCCCTGGTAACCATTGAACTATTTTCTTTGTCCAAGTACTTGTTTATATTCCACATCTGAGCGAAATCATCTGGTGTTTGTCTTTCTCAGACTGGCTTATTTTGCTTAGCATAATTCCTTCTAGGTCCTTCCATGTTATTACAAATGAGATTAATTTGTCTCTTTTTCTGGCTGAGTAGTATTTCATTGTGTATACATACCACATCTTCTTTATCCAATCATTGGTCAATGGGCAGTTGGGTTGCTTCCATGTCTTGGCTATTGTGAATAGTGCTACAATGAACATAGGGGTGCTTATGTTACATTGGATTGTTGATTTCAAATTGTTTGGGTAGATACCCAGTAGTGGGATAGCTGGGTCCTATGGTAGTTCTATTTTTAGTTTTTTTAGGAATCTCCATACTGTTTTCCATAGTGGCTGCACTAGTTTGCATTCCCACCAGCAGTGTATGAGAGTTCCCTTCTCTCCACACCCTCTCCAACATTTGTTATTTTTAGTCTTAGTGATTATAGCCATTTTAACAGGCATAAGGTGGTACCTTCGTGTAGTTTTGATTTGCATTTCCCTGATGATTAGTGATGTTGAACATCTTTTCATGTGTTTATTGGCCATCTGTATATCTTCTTTGGGAAAATGTCTGTTCATCTCCTCTGCCCACTTTTTGATTGCGTTGTTTGCTTTCTTATTGTACAGCTGTGTGAGTTCCTTCTATATTATGGAGATTAACCCCTTGTCAGATATATGATTTGCAAATATTTTATCCCAATTGGTGTGTTGTCTCTTTGTTTTGATCTTAGTTTCTTTTGCGTTGGAGAACCTCTTTATTCTGATGAATTCCCATTTGTTTATTTTTTCTGTTTCCCTTGTCTGAGAAAACATGGTATTTGAAAAGATCCTTTTTAGTTCGATGTCAAAGAGTGTTCTACAAATATTATCTTCCAGGAGTTTTATAGTTTCAGGATGCATCTTCAAGTCTTTGATCCATTTTGAGTTTGTTTTTGTGTATGGCATGAGATAGTGGTCTACCTCCTTTTGCATATGGCTGTCCAGTTTTCCCAACATCATTTATTGAAGAGACTATCTTTTCTCCCTTGTATGTTCTTGGCACCTTTATCGAGGATTAGCTGTCCCTAGATGTGCAGTTTTATTTCTGGGCTTTCAGTTCTGTTCCATTGATCTGTGTACCTGTTTTTGTACCAGTATTATGCTCTTTTGGTCATTATGGGTTTGTATTACATTTTGAAGTCAGGGATTGTGATACTTCCAGCTTTTTTCATTTTTATCAGGATTGCCTTAGCAATTTGGGGTCTTTGGTTGCCCCATATGAATTTCAGGATTCTTTGCTCTATTTCTGTGAAGAGTTCATTGGGATTCTTATTGGGATTGCATTGAATCTGTAGATTGCTTTGGGTAGTATGGACATTTTAGCTGTGTTTATTCTTCCGATCCATGAGCAAGGAATACCTTTCCATCTCTTTAAGTCATTTTCAATTTCTCTCAGTAAGGTCTTATAGTTTTCATTCTGTAAGTCCTTCAACTCCTTGGTTCATTTATTCCTAGGTACTTTATTCTTTTAGTTTCAATTGCAAATGGAATTATATTCTTGAGTTCTCTTTCTGTAATTTAATTATTGGAGTTTACAAAAGCAACTGATTTTTGTAAGTTGATTCTGTACCCTGCAATTTTACTGTAGTTGTTAACTATTTCTATTAGTTTTCCAATGGCTTTCTATATATAAGATCATGTCGTTTGCAAACAGTGAGAGTTTCACTTCTTCACTCCCTATTTGCATTCCTTTTATTCCTTTCTCTTGCCTAATTGCTCTGGCCAAAACCTTCAGTACTATGTTGAATAAGAGTGGTGATAGTGGGCATCCTTGTCTTGTTCCTGTTCTCAGGGGGATGGCTCTCAGTTTTTACCCATTGAGTATGATGTCGGCTATGGGTTTGTCATATACGGCCTTTATTATGTTGAGGTAATTTCCTTCTATTCCCATTTTGTTCAGAGTTTTTATCATAAATGGCTGTTGGATCTTGTCAAATGCTTTCTTTGCGTCTATTGAGATGATCATGTGTTTTTTATTCCTCAATTTGTTGATGTGGTATATCACATTGATTGATTTGCGGATGTTGAACCATCCCTGTGTCCCTGGTATGAATACCACTTGATCGTATTGTATGATCCTTTTGATGAATTGCTGAATTCGGGTTGCCAAAATTTTGTTGAGAATTTTTGCATCTACGTTCATCAGTGATATTGGCGTGTAGTTCTCCTTTTTGTGTTGTCCTTCAGGCTTTGGTATCAGAGTGATGTTGGCCTTGAAGAATGTGTTAGTAACTGTTCTAGCCACCCTAATTTTTTGGAATAGCTTGAAAAGGATAGGTATTAAATCCTTGCTGATAATTTGGTAGAATTCCCCAGCAAAGCCTTCTTGTCCTGGGGTTTTGTTCTTTGGGATGTTTTTGATTGCTGTTTCAATCTCTTTCCTTGTGATGGGTCTATTCAGATTGTCTGTTTCTTCTTGACTCAGCTTTAGGAGGTTATAAGAGTCTAAGAATTTATGAATCTTCTCTAGGTTATCCATTCTGTTGGCATATAGTTTTTCGTAGTATTCTCTTATAATCTGTTGTATTTCTGTGGAGTCTGTTGTTATTTCCCCTCTTTCATTTCTAATTTTGTTTATTTGAGCTTTCTCTCTTTTTGTCTTTGTAAGTCTGGCTATAGGATGGTCAATTTTATCTTCTCAAAGAAACAGCTCTTTGTTTCATTGATCCTTTCTACTACCTTTTTTGTTTCAAAAGCATTTATTTCTGGTCTGATTTGTATTATTTTTCTGCTTCTGCTGACTTTGGGTTTTATTTGTTCTTGTTTTTCTTTTTCTAATTCAGTTATGTGTAATTTGAGATTTCTTATTTGGGATTTTTCTTGTTTGTTAAGCTGTGCCTGTATTGTGATGAATTAATACAGCTTTATACAGCTTTGCTGCATCCCATATGAGTCGGTATGCCATGTTATCATTTTCATTTGTCTCCAGATATTTTTTGATTTCTCCTTTAATTTCTTCAATGATCCATTGCTTGTTCAATAGCATATTGTTTAGTCTCCACATCTTTGTCCTTTTCTCAGCTTTTTTTCTTGTAATTAATTTCTAGCTTTATAGCATTATGATCAGTAAAGATGTTTATTATTATTTTACTTTTTAAAAATTTATAGAGGCTTGCCTTGTTTCCCAACGTATGGTCTATCCTTGAGAATGTTCTGTGCCCACTTGAGAATAATGTGTATTCTGCTATTTTTAGATGGAGTGTTCTATATATGTCTATTAAGTCCAACTGGTTTACCTTTTCATTTAATTCCATTGTTTTCTTGTTGATTTCCTGTCTGGATGATCAGTCCAATGATGTGAGTGGGGTGTTGTGGTCTCCCATTATTGTTGTGTTATTTTTAATATTTTGTCTTAGCTTTGTTAATAGTTGCTTTATGAACTTTGGTGCTCCTGTGTTGGGTGCAAAGATATTTATAAGCATTATTTCTTCTTGATGGAGTGCCCCTTTGGTCATTATATACTGCCCATCTTTGTCACTCTTTACCTGCTTTCTCTTGATGTCTACTTTGTCTTATATAAGTATTATGACACCTGCTGTCTTTGGTTTGCCATTAGCTTGGAGTATCATCTTCACCACTTCACTCTGAGACTGTGTTTCTTTGAACACACTTTCTGCTCCATTCTCCTCTTCACTTTCTTGAATACCTATAATTCTTATGTTGCATTTCCTCACTGAGTCAGATATTTCTTGGAGACTTTCTTCATTTCTTTTTAGTCTCAGTTCTCTTTCCTCCTCTATCTGGAGCATTTTAACATGTCTATTTTCAATTATGCTGATTCGCTCCTCTATGGTGTCCACACAAGCATTCATGGCATCCATATTTAGTTTTATCTCTTCCATTGTGTCTTTCATCTCTAATATTTCTGATTGATTCTTCTTTATAGTTTCAATCTCTTTTGTGAAGTAGCCCCTGTACTCATTGAATTGTTTCTCTATATTCTCTTTTACCTCACTGAGTTTTTTGATGATAGCTATTTTGAATTCATTGTCATTTAGTTTACACATTTCTGTGTCCTCAGGAATGAGTTCTGGGTGCTTGTCATTTTCCCTCTGGTGTGGAGATTTGATGTAGTGCCTGATGTTGGAAGGACAGGTCTTTCCCATTCTGATCTTATTCGGTTGCTGTTACAGCCTATCGCCACTGGGTGGGGGTCGAGAACCACATATTCTGAGCCCTCTGCATTCAGCCCTGATGGCGCAGCACTGGTCAGGGGGAGGAGGGTTGCTTTCTCCTGCTTGCAGTCCTTGTTTCCTGATCAGCTCTTGCTATCTAGTCTCCTGGGGCCTTGGCTTGATGAGGTCCCCTCTCTGTGAAAGCTTTTGCCCCATTAGAAAGCTTCCCTCTAGGCTGCAAGGTCCCTAGGGAGTCCTGGGTGATCCCACAGATGCATGACCCCTCCTTCACTTCTTCCCTTTTGGCTCCCCCTCCCCCCCACAGCAATCCCAATCTTTAGGGGAGGGAGTGAAGTTCTTTCTTACCCCATTCTAGCTCCTCTGAGGCATCTCCAGCCTCTTCACCCTCTATCATGTGGCTGCATGTCTCTGCATGGTTTTTGTGCTTTTAGGGTATTTTCTTTTGGAATATGGTTGCTCCTTTTTGTTGTATGTTGGAGGGGAGAGAGTCCTGGGCAAGTTCAATCTGCCATGATGCTGATGTCCTGGAAAATATATTTTAATGAAGAAAGTTGTTCATAATTCCACCAAATGGAGCTAGCCTTCATTAGCATCTTGGATTTTTTAAAAATTAGGAAATAGCCTCTTTTATGTAACAATAATCTAGTTTTTAATTGAGTTCATAATGGACATTTCTTATTGTTGTTCATAAATATGACTTTAATGGTTTCACAGTTTCATTGTATAAATGTACATATACAGTAATTTACCAAACCAGGCACTTTTTGTTGTAAATTTGGCTTTTTTCCACATTCCACTCTGCTGTGATGTCTTTTTAAATAAATATTCTTGAACATGTCTGAATACATTTCTGAGGGTTTACTTGGGATAAATTTTTGAAGTGGGACAACCAGATTTAAGGATGCAAACATTTCTAAATATCACCACTACACCTTTCAAAACTCTACTGATCTGAAATGTCTTTATTCCTACATTTATTCATTCATTTATTGTTTCTTTCAAAAGATATGTATGAGGCCGTTTGATGTATAAGATACTGTGCCCAGCTCTAGGAATGCATCCCTGGCTATGATACTGTCTCATACATCAAGGGGTTTACATTCTGTTGGGGGGGGCAATACAAGTAAATAGCCAATTATGATTCAGAGAGAGTGGCAGTCTTAAGGTACTGTCACTCATGAGAGGAAATGGGTGAATATAAATAGTTTTAGGCCCAGGGTTACAAAGTCATGAAAAAGAAAAAGCCTTCATGTGAAAGGCAGTAAGTTCTTTAGGGAAAAGGCAGATTTTAATGAGAGAGATTAAGAAAACAGATTTTCTGATAATAGACTATGAATTCAAGTGAGTACAGTGAAAGAGTTTCAGGATTTGAGGAAAAAGTGGAGAAAGGGAGAGATGATACAGCCTTTTTTGTATAAAGGGGGAGAGATGAGGGTGATTTGAAAGTGTGTGGATTTTTATGTAACAACATAAACAGGATCCAGGGCACAATGAGATGAGTCCTAGTGGTGAGCAGGCTGTAATTGTTGAGCAGGGGATGGTGAGTTTCTGTGGAAAGACACTCTTGCCCCATGAGGAGGAGGTAATTTTCTGTAAAGCACTTTAAATATTAGAAAAACAAGAATATTTCATGGAGATTAAAATATTCTTTCTTTTTAAGATTCTCTCATCATCATGACCTTTCCTGTTGTTGTATATCACCTAACTTTGCTGCATTTGGAGGCACCTTGTTGCTCAGAATTTGAGAGAAGGAACTAACCAATGGGAGGAGAATCCTAGGCTTTGCTTTCACTTGGGAACCCTCGTCCTACCAGATAGTATTGTACAAAGATGACTCCTCCAGTCAAGCTTGGAGCTCCCAGTTTTTCACTCTGATCTATCATAACCAAAAATACTGGGGTCAGCAGTAGCATGACTGAGGTCCCCAGATGACATCAGCTGTAGTCTGTGGCCAAAGAAGGGGCAGAGTTCGGTTTATAAAAATATTCAAGAAGTGAGAAAAACCATGCTGATGTAACTGTGTTGTTAACCAAAAAATAATTTTGCACTGAATTTTTTGTACAACAATTGTCAATATACTATCAAAATTGTGTAAGGGGCACCAAGAGATCCCCAGTGAATCATCTTGGTGCACTGTCACCATTATCTAATAGTAGCCCTGCATCCTGCTTATGATTGAGATCAATTTCCTCTACCAGGAAGTCACCATTCCTTGTATGTTGCCCTCTTGGCTGCCAGACTTTTGCTTTCTCTATGTAGAAATGTTCCTTTGGTGAATCAGGACCTTCACACCTGCAGAGCGTGGAGTTGTGGGGATGGGAAGCTAATTTCTCCAAATAGGCCACTGAGAGTGAGGCTAAGCAGGGCCTCTCCAACTTCCACCCCTTGGATCCTGGCCTTTTGTATTCTACTTAATGGTAAAAACCAAAAAAAATCCAAAAAGCTGTTGTTGATTTAAGGCATATATTTTACCTTAGAGGATGTTGCCTTATCTTTTCATGGTATCATCTTTAGGCTAGCCCTTCAGCTGTGCCATGAAAAGGCCATTCCATTGCTCTATCATATGGCGTGGTATCTATGGGGAGTCCTGGAACTAATCCCCCTGGATACCGAGGGACAACTCTATACCATTTCCATTTTATGATGGGTTACTACTGGCCTGCCCAACCATATGACTTGGGGTGGGGGGACCTGAAAAAAAATCCAACAAATACAGTTCTGGCTGCATGTTCACTTGGTCTCTGTCTACCTTACTTGTGATACTTAAACAGTGAGAACTGGCCTCTAATATTTGGCAAAGCTATCATCCTCATTGCTATCAGGAAGCATTTTCTTAGATAGCTCCTGATGAAATTTTAATGTGTTGCCAAGTTTAGGAACCATTGATTTGACATATTAATATGATTTTGACTTTAAATATGACGTTGTATCTTGTTAACATATGTCAATGGAAAAGACTATCTATAAAATTGTAGTAATTATTTTAGATCAATTGTTTTAAAAATAGTCCCTGATTCAAGACTTAATATAGAGCCACCTACTGATCAGGAACACCTATTTTAGATTGTGTTTGAATCATTTTATATTTTTGGTTAACCTTGTTGCAATAGGTAACCTTATGCTAAATAATACAAATTGTGAACTAAAAAAAAATTTATAGGTCTCTTTCACAAGAGTTTTTTTCCTGTTAGGTTCTCCCCATGCTGTATATGTATGGTACACATTTTAAATATAAACAATCTTATTAGTTTCAGTCCATTTCCTCTTATCACATTTAACGTTTATTTACCATCTGTCATTGAGATCACATATTCTGTAATTTCATGTGTTAGTTGTTTTTCTCAATTTTGGGTAATGTATAAATTAGGTAAATTCGCCTATGCTCTTCTCTAATTTAATTGATGAAACTGTTGAACAGGAAAGGGCCAAGGGCTTACCCCTGCAGTTTACCTCCTGCACAGTGATAAAGATCCACTAATCAATACTTCTGAGCTGCAATCACTCAGGCAGCATGATGCATGTAATTGTTCTGTCATACAGCTCACATTTCATTTTGTCCACAAGGGAATCAAGAGAGTTCATCAAATGCATTGTTCAAACTGAGAGATATTATGTCTACAGAGTTTCCTTTTTTGTATTAAAGCAACCATAATAGTTACCCTTTCATAAGGAGCCTGCTGAACACTTGACTTAAATTATCTCATTTAATTTTCATCATGTCATTAGAAATTAGGTATTGTTATAATATTAATTTTGCAGATAAAATGTAGATAAAAGAGGTTATGTGGTTTCTCTATAGTAGTTCAGCCCCTAGATCCTTTCAATTCCAAAGAATGTTGCCAGAATAACAATGGTATCAAAAATGAATTGATAAATAAAAATCCAAAATCATCATTTTGTGAAACTTAATGTTGCCTTCATCATAGGGCTGTGCCTTTTCTCTATTTCATGGTTCTAAATTTCTTAGTTTCTAATTCGTTTATATTTTTAAAATATTTTCAGGAAAAAATTTAAAAACTAGAGCTTCCATTTAGTTAGTACAAATATTTTAAATAAACCATTCTGGGATACGCCACTGTAAAAAAATTTTTGAAAGCGATTTCTAAGATTGACTGGAAATTCCAATTAAAATGAAAGAGACTTTCTAGACAAATGTTGCAATACTAACAACACTTCTCTGGATATGGGTATTGCTAAGAGATTGATGGCATTCCAGTACCTTTATCATGTATATTAAAAAATTAAACATTTGTCACCTGCTATGTCATTTTTATCGAGTACTTAAAAGCAATTTTATAATGATTTCCATATAAATTATTGGATTGTTCAGTTCATTTAACCATCGCAGTGTAGACTATAGCATCCCTTCTATTTATTTTATGGAGTTGTTAAATCTTTTATTCGTGTTTAATAGTATATGTTTATTCAGCATCTTTTCAAATAGACAAAAAAGATGTGGAGAACAGGGAACATAGGTTTTGAATGTTTTTGTAGTCCTCATATCCTATTGTACAATGCTTTGCCATAATAGCAGTCACCAATAAATGTATTGATTTGGTCTAGGACCACATATGTTCTTCTGCCGTAGAAAAGTTTATATTATATTACTAGTTGGAGTGCTTTTCAAAAACATAACAATAAATGTACTTATTTCTATATAAAGAATTGAATTAAGTTCTTCAGCCCAAGTTCCATATGTAGAGGAGGCTCCATGGTATTTAAAATTTTTTAAATTTATTATGGAGTATGAAAGAAATCTATTCTGTACAGAATCAGACATAATCCTTAGGAGATCATGAAGTGTATTTTTTAAAATTGAGAGAAAAAGATATGTATGTAACTATAGTGTTAGATCTTTTAAAGGGAGAATATAGTTAAATAAGGATGAAGATTCAAAATTAAAATTTTCTAAATTAACTTCCAAAAACTTAGAACGTACAAGTGTAAGAGGAAACAAGCAAGCTTACAAAGTGATTTCTGTAGTAAGTTCATATAAAGGAAATGCAATAAAAATGTGGATAGAATATCTACTATTGCATTTTCTATATGAGTTTTCATGGAATTGGAAGAGTATGTCTATTCCTACCTGGACTGTTTTAGGATAGGACTTCATGGATCCTTTCATATGCTAATGTGCAGTAACTTTTTAAGAGAAGCATATAGTGTGCAGTAATCCTCACATTTATTTGATATTGGAGGTCTTCTCAGATCATTTTTACAGACTATTGGTTCACTTTGGTATGCTGCCCTAGTATGCCCATAAATGAGTAACATGACCATTTAAGGATGGTGTTAGGATGTTCACAGCACGTACACATGTAACAGCGTAACTTGCTTCAACAGCATGACATACAGCAGGAATAATAGCAAGGAAGGGATAGGTCTACTTCTTGGGAAAGGCAGTGGATATTATTAAATGACAGCAATTTTCATATTTTATCACCTGTGCTGGTAAGCAATTATCTTCAAAATGGTTCAAGTAGAACTTACATTAAGAGAGAATGGGGAAGAAGAACCAAGATGGCGCCGTGAGTAGTCCTCTTTGTCTCTCGCCCTTCGAGTCTACAATTATTTGGACACTTATCGCTTGACAAAGGATATCCAGACAGCATCTCAGGACGTCTGAGACACCCACGTGACTATACATCGGAAGGCGGATGGACTTTCCTCCGGGAGGATGTGGAAATAGGTGAGGGCTCTCCGACCCCGACGGGCAGCCTGGTACCCGCAAGCGGCTTTCTTCCAACGGACGCCCCCAGAGGATCCACGCACGTCTAGGGCAGGAGCGAGAACACAACAGAGGAGCGACGGTGGAAACAGGTGACCAGAACCCTACCTAAACCCCCTGCAATTACTCCTAAATGCAGAGGGAAACTTTGGAGTTGCACACCTGAGCCCGCGGGGAGAGTCTCTCCCCGCCATTGGCGGGGGGATCCAGCCTGGTGCTCGGGGCGCCCGGAGGGTCCCAGAGAGAGACACGGAGGGCACGGAGATCTCCCAGCTGCCGTTGCCCGCCCCGTGGGAATAGGGATTGCCGGAGATCTCGGAGAGGACCGGGGCGGGGGGAATTTTCAAAGGCCGGTCCTGCGACCCGGAGGGGAAGTGCCGGAGCTCCGCCCGGGCAGCAGACAAAACTCTCTGTCTGCCATTAGCAGAGGGGCCACGCTGAGCATTCACGGCTCCGGCAGAGGCCAG